>NC_056732.1:118582533-118722533 GCF_019279795.1 Protopterus annectens
AGTTTTTAATCTTTCATCTTTCGTGCTGACTGAAAAGCACATGAACATTCTTGATAAGGGGCTGAAATTCATACCCACTAGTGGAATGGAAGATAATGAGGCTATACTGAGTCTGAGGTCCTCTGGACATGATGTGATGCTGAGAAGCATGTACAAGGACAGTAAAGAAACTGAATTAGATTTGTTTAAAAAACCCAGCAGCTTTGTGCCACAGAATAATGCAGTGATAGATACCTTCATTAATGTATGTGAACAAGAAATAACTGACTATCTGCGGAACAATGAAAGGAGAAGCTGTAACATCACAAAAGAAGAAAAACTGGCTTTGAGAGAGCTAGAAGAGAATACAGAACTGATTATTAGACCCGCAGATAAAGGAGGTGGGGTTGTCCTGATGGACAAGGCCAGATACAATGAGGAGGTATTGATCCTCTTGCAGGATGATACATCATATAAGGAGATTAATAAGAATGAATTAGAGAAAACTGAAATGAAAGTAAGATTGTATTTGGAAGAACTTAAAAGAACAAAACCTGATTACAGTTGAATTATGTAACTATTTACGGGTGGAACATCCTTTGATCCAGCCTTTAAGTGCCTTCCTAAGATTCATAAGGATCCACAAAAAACACCACTGAGGCCTATTGTAGCAGGAGCAGGATGGATCACTGAACCTGCATCAATTTATGTAGAACATCATATTAAAAAGGTCTTGGAGAAGGCACCAGCGGTCCTAAAGGACACCAAAATGTTTCTTGGGAATCTGAGCGATTACATCAGCATGAAAAGAGATAGGAAGAAATATCTAATGATTAGCATGGACATTAAGAATTTGTTCACCAGTATTCCAAATAGATATGGTGTAGCAGCACAAAGAAGCTTCCTGCTGAAGGAAGGCACATATGAGGAAAGGCAAGTTGCAGTTTTATGCAACTTGATGGAAATAATACTGAACAATAATGTCTTCATGTTTGATGGAAAGTTTTATGTACAGCTATGTGGTGTAGCTATGGGTACGCCATGCACCAATAGCTATGCAAATATAGTATTGGCGCATTGGGAAGATAAAGTGGTGTATCAGGACAACCCCTGCAGGAATTGTTTAAAGGTATACCAAAGGTTTGTGGACGATGTACTGAACAATTTCCATACATACTTGGAAAATAGCACAAATTTCCTAAAGTTTACCATGACCTACAGTGACACACATATGGATTTTCTGGATGTACTGATCGTACAAAATGAGGAAGGAAATATAGAGACTAGTCTCTTCAGAAAGGATTGTTGGAAGAACAATATTCTACCAAGGAACAGTATGCACCTGAGGTACACCTATAAAAATATCATGAGAGGACAATTTTTAAGAACGTCAAGAATACATTCAAATGATACAACCCTTGGGTTGGCAATGGATGACATGTCTGAACATCTTAAGGCAAGAGGTTACAGAGAAGAAGAAGTGCTCAGAATGAGACAGCAAATAAATATGGAAAGAGATGAAAAAGGCAGACCATATTTAAGAGGGGAGCAAGAGAGTGTTGATCAAGGTAGAAGTTGTCAGAGAGAATTGAAAATGGTTCTCAGTCATACAACAGATACAGAAGGGGTCTGTGATATTGTAAGGAAGAATTGGAAGATATTAATGTCCAATAAGGAATGTAAAGGAATAGTGGGAGAAGAACCTAAGTTTTGCTTCAGAAAGGCAAAGAATTTGAAGAAAATACTATGCAAAGACAACAATTTCGAACCATATATCACCTCAAAAAGGAGAGGAACCTTTACATGTAGAAGATGCACTATGTGTAGATTTATATGTACAGACAATTGTTTTGAGCATCCAGTTACTAAGAGGAAATATGTCAGTAATTTTTATGCTGACTGTACAACGAAGAATATTGTGTATCTGGCCACATGTTCATCATGTGACAATTTTTATGTCGGAAAAACAGTAAGACAGATGAAGGAGAGGCTGTACAAACATACTAGTGAGATAAGGCTTAAGGATTATAAGAACCCTCTAGCTAAGCATATTAGAGACAATGAAGGGCATGGTTTCATGTTCAGAGTTTTGAGAATGGTGTATGCTTCAAAAAGGGGAGGAGATGTCAATAACAAACTTGAGCAAGAAGAGATGTTCTGGATTGGGAAATTGCGAGCACATCAGAAACCAGAGCTCAATATAGCCTTCCCTATGAAACCTGCCTTGAAAAGGCAGAGACTGAGGAGACACCTTTGACACGCCCGTTCTAGGATGGGTGGGTCTGCTTAATGCAACGCTTCATTGGTGGAAAGGGCTTTTAAAAACAAAAGGATGTGGTACAAGTCATATGGATCTGAAGAAGGGTTGTTGAAGTGACCCGAAAGCGCTTATCCCTTGACATTTTACTAGTTTTACTAGTTTTTATTTTTTTGTATCCTGAATAAATACGTGGTCTATTTTAAACAGTTTGTCTTGGACCATGTTTTGGAGGATTACGAGCTATTTGGTGGTGTTCTGCAAGTGAAACGCTGAGACGCTATTAGGCTGTGTTCCAAGTGTTGCCTTTTGAGCGTTTAACAGTTATGCTGAAAACATCAGGTTGTGCTTCAGCTGCTGTTTTGTTTGGCATTTGACTCATACGCTGAAAATACGTTGAAATTACCAGCTGGCCCTGGCCGTGTTTTATGTGTTGTTTGTTGGATTTTTGACAAGATATATATATATATATATATATATATATATATATATATATATATACGCAACAGATATGTAATATATATGACTTTAGCTCATTAGAAGGCTCTCAATAACTTTAAAAGCTGTCTTCATTCATTGACATAATTTAATTTCCATCTGCTTCACTGAAACTGGCAGATGTAAATACATATTGGATATTTACAAACCCCTATGTCGTGGAAGCTTGTACTTTAAAAATGAAGAGTCTCTTTGGACAAATTAATAGTAACTGAGGTTTATCCTTCCCCCATGCTTAATTATGAATACCAATATTTCTGTTTAAAGGAAAACTCCAACTTTGAACTAAAAATGTATTTATTTCACTCTGTCTTTGTTTTCTGAGCTACTTTAACACCCCAAAATCAGAGTGCTTCTTATAATTTTTTTATGTTTTTCCACAGAATGGCTGCCAATGGGGATTGACATATCGATGCAATCTTGTTTTTCTTCAGTACTTTCTATTTCCCATAATCCATTTCAAGTCTATTTTATAAGAGTCATGCTAGACATAAGGAAGTAGTGGTGTATTCTCACGACATTGACATATAAACAGGATTAATGTCGGTCACTGTCATCTTGTATGCCTTCTGTAACAGGACTGTTTCTTTTATTTCTTGAATCACCTTAATTTTTGTGTGTCTCAGTGCTTGTTTTACAGTATATTAAGGAATTATACAGCTGCAACTAAAAAAGTAGTTAAATTGCAGGCCTCCATTCAAAGTATTTTAGTCCAAATGAATTAACAGTCCCCTCCTCCCACACTTTTCCGGCAGTGTCAAAACTGTCACTGCACTGAGCAATCCTTGCAGTTTCATGTGTAAATGACAGCTGCTACTGGAAAGGAAGGGATTTGAAAGTAATTCTGTTCTCCAGTGCCAGCAAAGTAAGGATTTTTAGTTTCATTGATGCACACGCACACACACACGCACACACACACACACACACACACACACATATATATATATATATATATATATATATATATATATATATATATGTATATATGGCATAGTACCATATTTGGCATGCTAGCATATGTTTGTCTTCACCAAGTTGTTTAGTGTATGTGCTATTTGCATAGTTGCACCTTGTTAACTAATAGTATTCCTGTATATATATTATGCATAGATTGCTCATACTGGTGTCTAATTATATCTATATAATTGTGGTGTAAGTGGTGCATAGACTCGCATTACTGAGCCAGGACAGAGTGCTGCCTGCTATATTTTTTATCTGTGAATGCATACCTGTCATCTGAGGTCCCTTCTCACTGATGTGTTTTTCCAACTGGCTCAGTATCTGCATATACTAGTAGTTGATTCAAGACATATTTTCCTGTATGCAGTAGCTATTTGCACAGTTTGTTTTGTAGTCTTTATAATGTATCTTTTCCATCTCAACAGTGCTTACTCCTCTCTGTACTCTTCTTTTCTAGACCTAACACCACTCTAAGTAATCAGCTACAATAACACCTTTATCTTTAACCAGACCAGTAGATACATTGTTATATGAAAAGTGCCGTCCGGGTATGAACTGTCTGCAAACACAAACAGCTAAAGTTAACTTTGTGTATGTGTCTACCTGTTTGAGCTAATATTCATTATCCCCTGGAAAGCACTCTGCTTTGGCTTGTAAGCAGCCCCCCTACCCACACACACACACACACACACACACACACACACACACACACACACACACACACACACACACACACACACACACACACACACACACACACACTATTCTTCTTCCATTTCTCTTTTATTCCCTTTTGTTATCAAATAGTATCCATAACTGATCAAATACTGTGGGTGTTTGTTAATTTAATTGAGAGCACAGCAGCCTATAAGATACAAGGTTATGCTGTTTTTCCATCTGATAAATGGTTAGGAAACTACTTATTATTTCACAGCAGTTTTTGGTCAATTCTGATTCGTTTTCTTAAACACAAACTTGCCTTTGCTTGGATCTTGGCTCATTAGCAGCAGTACAAATGAACTGCCAGCCCAAACTCTTGTTTCCCCTCCCCCTTCCCTGTTAATTACATTAAGCCAATCCCAAAGTTAATAATGACAGTTAAGAATGACAGTGTTTCTAACCTTAAAACCCTAGAAATTATATTACACTACAGCAACTACCCTTAAAATTATATTAAACTACAGATAATCTTAAAACCCTAAAAATTATATTACACTACAGCAACTACCCTTAAAATTATATTAAACTACAGCTAACCTTAAAACCCTAAAAATTATATCACACTACAGCAACTACCCTTAAAATTATATTAAACTACAGCTAAATTACAGCTATTAAAATAAAGAGCTTTGACTCCCTATTTACTTACATTACAGCTCTAGGAAGCCTTAAAAAATACTCTGGATAAGCCCCGCTGTGTTCAGGCTTGCTCCGTGCCCCACCCTGCCCCCAATTCTCACCCACCCCCAGTACCACTAGATTTATAGTCATAAAGCCACACCCCATGTTACTAGAACCTATAAACTTAAATCTGTCATAATTTCTCCCACCCCTACTCCATTACCTCAAATTCTACCACATTATCTGCTAGTGTTGTACCACCAAAGTAGTACAGTTCCTTCAACTCACACGCTCCATCACACATAATGATATACTCCTCTTTACTACCCCTTTTGCTTGCCCCACACTTCCTTACCTTGTATGAAAACTAGTTTATCACTGGATTTCAGTACCCAAAAGGCCACACTATCACACCCAGCTGTAAGTCCTTGCACCACTTACCACTCATACATCACTGTGACCAGCCCCACAACCTGTTCACTCTATCAACATATCAATCCCAGATACAGTAGCTCCAGATATAAACACTACCATAAACTTATAAATAAATGCCTGAAATTTATCACTAGGTTTAAACCTAACCTCACACTTGGCGGTGATATCCACCCAAACCCTGGCCCATCCACTCCAGATAAATGTACCCCCTCTGCTTGCAATCCAAGTTATAAACCTACAATTAATAGGCCACCTAACTCTCTCCTGGCCTGTCACCTCAAGATTAGAAGTATAAACAACAAAGTAGATGGACTACATGCACTCCTGGCTGTCCACTCCCCTGAGATAATCTGTTTATCCAAAACCTGGTTAAAACCCAACACCACAGATAATGAAGTGTTACCACCTGGGTATAACATACTCAGGCTGGATTGTGCTTCTAGGAAGGGGGTGGGGTAGCTGTTCTCTATACATCTGTGTTAAATGTCACTATTGAAGCTATACAACCACCTCAGATTTATAACTCAGAGATTCTTGCCACCAAATTGCAACTTAATAAAAATAAATGTGTTAATATCATCTGTATGTACATTCCCCTAGGAAATAATACATCTACACTCGAAGATACCCTTCACTGGCCATCATGTAACTACCCCCGAGAAACCTTACTACTCAGAGATTTTAACATAGACTGGAACACCTGTTCCTCAGAATCCCCAGCCGCCCATGTTAACCTGAATGCATCTACACAAATCATAACCACCCCTACCAGGATAGGAAAACCTAACCATAAAGAAAGCATACTTGATTGGATACTTATCAATAGTCACCCCCAACTGTACACCTCTGGGACCCTCCCTGATGACTTAAAGTGATCACCTTCTTACCTATATAATTAAGCATAAAGCCATCAACCCCCACCAATCCATACTCAGAATGGTAAGAAACAAAAAGAACTTTAACCTTGCCAATTTCCAACAGGAACTAAACTCATGTAAATGGTCAGTTCTAAAACACCTCCCCTTAGAGGAAGCAGTTGTCTACTTCAACAACAAATTCCTTGAGATCCTTGACTCTCATGCACCTGTTCACTCAATAAGAATAAAGGCAAAAACTATGCCATGGCTTTCCAAAGAGTCCAAACTAAAAATCACCCTTAGAAACAAAGCATGGGCATTATGGTGTACTACAAAAGACCCCCAAAGATCACATTAAATATAGGCAATCAAGGAATGAGACTAAAAAAATTTCATTTCACACGACAAAAAAAACTACTACTATAATCTACAGCAAATAAATCAAAACAACCCTCAGACATTTTGGGCAGGTTTAAATAAACTATTACATCCTGGTCAAACTTTCACCCCGACCCCTGCAGCCACCATTGATAAACCGCCCAAGAAAGTCTCAGATAGTTTTAACTGATTCTTTATGGAGGCAATCCAAGCCCTAGCTAGCCAACTACCTCCAAGCTCCACTGGCCCTGAGGACATCCCCCCTAGTAACCAACTTTCATTCAGATTCCAACCAGTTGCCACTTCACTTATTCATACCTTGATCAAAAAATTAAAACCAACTAGTCTCTCTGCTGATCTACTCCCTGCCAAGTATCTACAAAAAGCAGCTGATGCCATTGCTTACCCCATCTCTATACTAATCAATCAAACCACAGTAGAAGCCAAAATCCCCACCATCTGAAAACATCCTATGTAATCCCACTTCACAAAGGAGGTAGCTCTACTGAACTATCTAATTATAGGCCAACAGCTGTATTATCTCCACTTGCAAAGATTATGGAAAAATATTCATAGACAACTGCTGCACCACCCAATTCAGAATAACCTTATGGCAGACTCCCAGCACGGCTGCCGACCTCACCACAGCACTACTTCAGCCCTCCTAGCCTTCTCCAACACCATAAACCATAATTGCAACAATAATAACATATTCTCTGCCCTCTTCTTGGATCTCTCAAAGGCATTTGATATGGTTGATCACCAACTTCTAATCCACACCCTGAAAACATTCTGTCTAGATACTAAAGACCTTCAATGGTTCCAGTCTTATCTGAGTGGCAGACAGCAGGCTGTCCTTTGGCAAAACAAACTAACGTCCTACCCAACTCCCTTGGTGTGCCCCAGGGTTCTATACTAAGGCCCCTTCTGTTCTCCATTTTCATCAATGACCATTACACTGTTATCCCAAAAGTCAGCTGTATCCAATACACTGACACCTCCACCCTGATCTGCTCGGCCACATCTCAGACAGAACTATGGTCAGCTACCCAGAACACCTTCAATATAATAGAAAACTGGCTTTCTGGTCATCATCTGATCTTAAATCCTAAAAAAACAAAACTGTTACTTTTCTCACCAACTCATAGGTCTACTGCATTTACCTTTACCATAAAATCCAATAATGGCACTATAACCTCCCCAGACACCTCTACAAAACTGCTAGGTATTATCATAGACAACAATCTTAAATTTGACCTGCATGTTAATCAAACCATCAAAACCATCAATAAAAAACTAGGGTCACTTTACAGGATAAAAGCCTTCTTAACCCCACCTGCTAGAATTGCCATAGCTCGCTCTCACCTACTTTCAACTCTTCTGTACGCATCCCCTTTACTCCCTAATTTAAACAAGTCTGTCCTCAACAGACTTTCTATCTGCTACAACCACATTGCCAGATTTGCCACTGCTCTGCCTTATAGGACAAACCACTGTATCAATCTAAACCAGCTTGGGTGGCTAGAACTGCCCAGCTTGATCCAGTATAACCAATTGATTATGGCATATAAAATCCTTTACAATCCGGACAATACTCCTGCACTAAAAAACATTATCACCCCCTATAACAATCCCAAACCTCTTCGATCTTCTAACAGACTGCTAGTTCAGACTATCAAAACTAATAACTCAGCTGGTGACTCTCTCTTTGCCAACTCTGCAGGTAGATCCTGGAACTCACTCCCAGCTGATATTACTTTGACATAAACACTGAGTCTTATCTTAAATTGACTCAGGGTGGTAAGTAATGTGTCAAACCACACTAACTCTCCGCTTCTATGAGTTAATAACTATAATTTAGCTTAGTTGTGTTACTTAATCTGGACTTATACCCAAAATTATCTTTAACCTTGGAATTTTTATAACTTGTTAAGTATGTAACCACTGTATATATTGCATCTGTAATCTTAACTGCTTATCTTGGAGCTTTTCTCTCCAGGCGTCCGCTGAAAATGGACATGAATCCAGTCGGACCATTCTGGTCAACAAATGTAAAATAAAATAAATTAAATATATATATATATATATATATATATATATATATATATATATATATATATATATATATATATAGATATATATATATATGTGTGTGTGCATGTATATATATATATATATATATATATATATATATATATATATATATACATATATACACACACACACACACACACACACACACACACACTAGGTTAGCGTAGCTATTGGCACAGGCAGTGCCCATGGCCACACCAACCTTTTGCAGAAAAAAATTCCTGTTCAAATAGAACAATATTATTTTCTAACACAATCTCTAATAGGGAACATATAAGTTTTATGTTATCATCAGAAAAGCCTTCCTTACCATGTAAGAATTCCCTTACATTATTTATGCCCCAATCATTGGGGATGACCATAAATAATGACTCTATGTCAAGCGTAACAAACATATAGTTAACATTGATGGTCAGGGTTCTATCATACAATTCTAATAGAGGGTGTAATGTCTTCTCTATATAAATAGACAATGGTGCAGTGCACCATCCAGCTCCTGATAGTATTGGCCTCATAGGCGGAATAGCACAATTTTTGTGAATTTTGGGGAGGCCATAAACTGTGGGTGTTAAAGGATGATCAACATTCAAGAACTTAAAAAGGTATTCATTAATCAAACCAGTCATCAGTAAACCAAATATCATAAATGAAACCTTCTCAGTTATCTCATGTACTACATGCTTAGGAATACATTTATAAGTATTGGTATCATATAGAAGTACTTTTATTTGATTCAGGTACATTTCTCTGTCCAAAACCACAATGCCACCACCTTTATCGGCTGGTCTAATTTCCAAGGCACGTGTGTTCTTAAGTTCTTGTAAGGCTATATTCTTCTGAAGACATATTAGAAAAGTTAGACCTAGTGCCATGTTGAAACAAGTCCATAAACTCAGTTTCACACTTATCAATAAACGTTTGTATAGTAGGGCGAGGTAGAGGTATAAAAATGTTAGGTTTCTTAAAAGATTCAAAAATATCATTGTTACCATCAGAGTATAAAGTTTTTAAAGTTAAAGATCTACCTAGTAACCTTAAGTCTTTTAACAGTTCAGCTTGGTCTGCATGTTTGGATGGTATAAACGAGAGACCCTTATTTAACAGTTCAACCTGTGCTTGTGTAAGTTCTAATGAAGAAATGTTATGCACCAAACCTGCATTTAAAATCTTTGTTTCTTCACTACTTGTTGTGTACTTTCGATGCTCTGCTATCGCTGTAACTTCCCTTTCCGACCCATACTCCTCGACCTGTTCCTGATCGGTAGAGGGTTTGATAAAGAAAAAGCTGTTGGTGTTTTGTTGCCTAAAAAATCCCTCTTCTGTTTTATGCTATTCACTTTTTCCTGATATGGTGGAACAAGAGAGCACGTTTCCATTTGAACATTATTACTTGTAGAAGCGCTAGATGCATTCAATATTGTATTATCCTGCTGTAGGATGCTGGAAAAAGTTTTTGTGCTCTGTTTAAAAGCAGAAGCATCATTCCGTTCCTGTGATGCATCCACAGGGGCATATACTTGTACATAGGAAGTGGAAGCAGCTACATTAGCCAGGTCGTCTTTTATTGGCTCCCGGGATATCTGAGTGGCAGCAGAAGCTACCACTGGCATCGGTTGTTCTCACGGCCAGGAAAAGACCGCATTATTTTGAAAATCACAAACATCTCTCTGAATTTGCTTAATTTTTGCAGATTGAAGACATTTTCATATAAAACAATGTTGTCATGCAGTTTATCTAGACTGTCAGCTATAATATTTAGGGAGAACTTACAGGTGATATGCTTCTCCGTTTCTAAAATGTCAGCAGACAGATCTTTCTCCATTGGTAGAAAAAAGTCTAGTAAAAGATTAATGTACTCAGTACTAAACTTTAGATTTAACTGCTGCCATCTTCTAAGGAGCTCGGGATAAGTATCCCCATAGCTGGGCATGTTAAGAATCCAAAGACCTCTAGGAATGACCTGATGTTTTAAAGAAGCCTCCAGGTGCAGTCACTGCCCCTGTAGGCATTTGTATTTGTATAATTTGTTTTCCAGGTCTCTGTAATTTTTTGTAAACTCCAGAGCCTGGTCATTAGTGTTGAATTCTAGAGATGGTTGTGAAATAAAAGTCTCATCCAATAGCGGATTGTTAGCAATATTCAGTATCCATGTAAGACAATCATATCCCATATCTGCAGCATTTTCAATGTCATTAATTAACTCAACATCAGTAGAATCAGCCATGTTCCTGCTCCAAATAACAAAGTAGCAAAGCAAAAAATATATATGGTAGCAGGATAAAGGTTGGTAAGACAAAAATAAGAATAAAATAAATGAAGAAATACCAAACCATGTCATCAAAAAGTTACACAATTTTTTTAAAAGAACACATACTGCAGAAAACACATTCATATATCATGAATAAAAACAGCTATAATAATATATGCAAACATATTGCACTTATAAAGATATATATAAACATAAAACATATTATTTACATCTAAGTCTACATCCAACAAATCCCTCAAGCAACATCTTTGTTATAAGTCCATATGCTAGAAAAAGGCAACCCATTATCTGACAGGATTGGTACCTTTCCTTGCAGAAGTTGTTCAGCCTGTAAATTTATTTTTACCTGTCTCTCATACACACACCCAGTTTTAAGATTCACAATTAATGTTGATTTTTATGCTGACTGCAAAACGTGTAACCTTGTATATTTTTCTATCAACTATGTCATGCATTTTATGTTGGCAAGACAAATAGACCCTTTAAGGATAGGATCCTTGAACATCAGAGAGACATAAAGAATAAAAAAGAGTAATGCCTTAGCAGCACATATTATGAACCATGGTACTACACACTCATTTGCATTGCGAGTTTTAGACACTAATGTAAGAGGAGGTGATTTAAAAACACACAATGAAACTATAGAACAGAAGTGGATTTTATTGTTGAATGCAGAAAAAACACCTGGTCTAAATGGGATTTTTTCACTGAAACCCTTCCTGAAAGGACACAGACTTAGACATAAATAATATGTTTTATGTTTATATATATTTATATAAGTGCAATATGTTTGCATACATTATTATAGCTGTTTTTATTCATGATATATGGATGTGTTTTCTACAGCATGTGTTCTTTTAAAAAATGTAACTTTTTGATGACATCATAATTAAAGGCTTTTTATTGGTCACACTTTGTATAAAAGACTTGCACTTCTTACTTAATGTTGTCTGATGAAGCGGTGTGGTCACCGTGAAAGCGCTTAACACTCTTTTGGATACATCTATTAAAGTTCCTGGATTTTAGCCTGTTGGTTTGGTATTTCTTCATTTATTTTATTCGTATTTTTGTCTTACCAACCTTTATCCTGCTATCATATATATTTTTTGCAGTTCTACAAACAAATATGACCAACTTTCCATTCCTTATCTTTGGATAACTTTTTTCTGAGGCACAGATAACTTGTGGCATTATATTATCTATGTTTTCTTGCTATTCTGCTCATATAACAATTTATTAAAGTACAAGAAAACCACTCTTCTACAAACCTGACTCCTTGATAATGACAGATTATTCTATTCTCCAGTCACTGTAGTAGGATTTTTATTTGGAAGGGAGTAAATATTGTAGGGAATTCTTTATCACTTGATTTTGTTTTTATAACACTATGCTCTGTTTCTCCTTTCTATACTGTTCTGTAATTCTGCAGCTAAATATTACCAACTTTCTATTCCTCATCTTTGAACTGTAGTACAGATGTCTTCTAGCATTATGTTTTTCTGTTTTAATGTTACTGTGCTCATCATCTGATTTCTTAATGTACAACACAATCACTCTTCAGCAAAACTAACTCCTTGGTAATGATACAAGTACTACTTATGCTCTGGGCTCTGTAAGATTTAGAAATTACTTTGTACTTTTGCATGAAACTGCACTCCTAGAAGTTACAACCATCAATGAACTGATATAGACAGCATAGAAACAATCCAAAAGCAATCCAGAAGTAATCCAAGTATATTAAAATAGGTAATTTTAAACCTGGATTACTTCTGGATCGCTTCTACGCTGCCTATATCTTTGTGTTATTTGGTTTGGTTTGTTTGCTTTATCATTGAACTGAGGCATGCAACAAGCCATTCCTGCTCCACTAACTGAACTTGTGATTTTTCTGGCAGTAAGTGCAGAGGACTAAAGTTCTCACTGTGTGTTAATCATTTCTGTAATGTTTTTTCACAGTCATAATTGCAGTGGCAGTGTGTTTAATGTGCTAAACATTTCCTTTCTGCAATGTCTTTTCTTTCTCCATTCCATGTTCAGCCCACTTCAGTTGGCTATACCATATTCCATTATCTATAATATTATTTTGCTCAAGTACTCTTTTTACATTTGTTTGTCATCAGTGTATATTTTGCCCATTGCATGGTTTCCATAGTTTACTGTCTGCAAAGCAGTTCTGTAATCGTCTCATGTGAGATGATGTGCATAGCTACTAAACAGGGCTCTGACTACCCACTAATATGTCAGTCTACTCCTGGAAAACCCCATAATTGCCACACATTAAGCATTTTCAGTGCAATGGTTTGGTGATCAGTATGAACACAGGCAATGCCAATGAGACAAGCACAATGTGGCTGCCAAATAAAGATACTCCATTTACAATATGTTACACACGTCTGCATTTTCCCTTGTACAGTGTTAAAAAGGAAGAGCACAAATTCAAGAATGTCTGCTCATCACCTATTTTCTCCATCCATCGCACAGCCTTAGGAAGTGTGGTATGTTAATGCACTTAATATTTTTAAGAAGCACCGTAGTGTATTTGTCAGCCCATTTTCTCCCAATATTTTTCCCTGTGTTTGACAGGAATTTCTGCATTACCTTGTCTCCTTTCTTTCATACATTTCAGACACATTTTGTCTGCTCTTTGTGTTGTGCTTTTAGTATTCACTTTCAATTCATATTTCAGTTTGTTTTCCTTACACAGCACTGCTTACTGTATTTACATATGTAAATGCACGAATGTCACAATCAAGGACCCTAAGTTTAATAACTGATTAATGAAAAATAGTGTGTTTGGTTTCCTTGTGTCAGTGTGTTTCACTTTCTCTTTGCTTGGTATTTCAGCCATACTCTGCCTCCTGTACTGAGTGCTGAATTACGTGCCTCGTGAAGATGCAGCTAAAAATTATAAGTGCTTCAGTAGCACAGAATTTCAGACTAAAGTGGAAGTAGAAATGACAGGGCCTATTTCATACATGTGAGCCTCATCACTGCCATAGTTTATTTACTTACTTATTTATATTTGTTTACCAGTGAAGTCCAACTGGGAATTAAAACCCCTTTTCAATGGATACCCATGGAGAAAAGTTCCACAGTTACATTTACAAAACATCTATTAAAGCAAAAGCATTTACATGTTTTGAACAGAGACATCTCAAGATTTAAATAAATAATTAACTGCACTGTGCAATACACATACATTAAAGTGAGTCTTTTGTACCAAATTAATAGAAAGACAGTTTTGGTGGTTGCACTGTATAGTACAGACACTTTAATGGGATTTTTCACATGTAATAATTACTGAACTGCAGACCGTGGTGGTGCAGCAGTTAGCATTGCCGCCTCACAGCAAGAGGTTCTCCGGTTCGGTTCTTGGCTCGAGCGCTTTTTGTGCAGAGTCTGCATGTCCTCCCCATGGTCGAGTGAATTTAAAGACATGCAGGTAGGTGCGTGCGTGCGTGTGTGGGTGTGCCTTCTTTGAAGGTTAGGCACAGGGCTGGCAACTCAACACCATAAAAATTCATTGCCAATCATTAGAGGACTGGAGTTCTGCTGTGGCGACCCCTAACCGGGAAAAGCCAAAAGGCAGTTTAATAGTTACTTAACTGCAGAATGGGAGGTGAAGTGTCACTCATTGTATATGTGCACCTCTCTCTGTTATATGCGCACATTCATATGTTTCTTTATATACATGTAAGATTTGTGCGACACATGTACTTATACTCGTGTGTGTGTGTCTGTGTGTGTGCGTGTGTGTATATATATATATATATATATATATATATATATGTATTATACATATATACACACACACACACACACACACACACACACACACACACACACACATATACATATATAGTTAAAAGTACTTCTGATTTCCTTTACTAACTTTTTAATGAAAGAGCATATAGCAAATGTAAAGTAAGTTCAGCTGTATATCATGGTTGCCATCAGTGGTTATATTTCCTTTGTAGACTAGAAAATGCTCATGTACTCCTCCTGTGTAAAGAATGACACAAAGCCAGTGGAATATCTCTCTCTCCCATGGATCTGTGCACCAGATATGCATCCTCCCCTGGAAGGATGTCACAAGAAAGCATAAAAGATCTTCTTATAAACAATATTAGTGCACCTAGTTGATAGGGTTGACACCTGTCTCACTTCCTGCAGAGAAGTCCTGATACATTTAAAGCTTAGCATTGCAGTAGTGTAATGCTGCTTATGTAAATTTACCAGAAGAGGTGACGACTGCCTTTGAAACACTGACTGATTTAATTGATCCGTTTTGCTACGAAAGGATGGCTACAGTGGAAGCAACTGTGCTTCTGTGTTCTTCTTCTCTGCCATAAAGATATGGGAGAACAGTTTCACACATCTTGTCTTTTTACAGCAGTTGCTGAGCTCCTGACATCAGCAGGACTAATTGTTTGTATACGATTTTTAGCAGTGCCTGACCTGTGTCTGTGGTATGTCCTGTATGTGGAGACAAATTCCTCTACAAAATATGTGAGAAGTTAAGCATAAAGAAGTGGGTGGGCTTTCCCTTCCTTTGAATCCAAGGCAAGAAAATTAAAGTTTTATAAAGTACAAACAGTTTTCTGGTACCTACATAATATTTGAACTATACTGGAGGGAGAAAAGCAATTTAAGGGTTGAGTTAAACAGTAGAAAAATAAACAGCATGCACGTGAACCTCTACTGGCAATAAAACGTAAAGTTAATCCACAGTCTTGAACGCAATAATGCAATAATACAAGAATGTATTATTAAAGCTCAAAAAACATTTATAAAGGCTTCTTCCGACTCTTAATACATGTTAAAATAGTTAAAACTCACTGATATACTCTCCTAACAATTCCTATTGGATAGTTTGAACATCATTAATGTCACAAGGTATACAAATAACTTAATATATTTCAGGCAATCTAAATAAAAACAATAAAGTTACAGACTCTAACTAAATCATAAACTTCAACACAAGTTACTTAAAATATAATTCATAAGTCTGTAACCTACATTTCTTATTATACCATAAAAAACTAGTTAAACAACTAAAAATCACATGTTGCTAACTAATCAAGTTGTGCTTATAATAAAACAATATATAGTTCATGACAACTTATATTAATAGACTTAGCCTGTTACTGTATAAGTATGGGGCATAATAATTATTCAATATGACATATCATGATGTAAGATGCATCACTATTAAAATCCAGTTATGAACACGAACTTATTAAATTTATAATATATAAACGTTATTACAAATAGTGCCAGTACATATATTGTGTAACATATTTATGTACATATCATAAAACTATACCAATCCTAATAGTAAAAACATTTATACAAAACTCATCTTACATATGCAAGAACTCTTATAAGGGTGTAAAACCTAACAGGTAAGTTATTACTTCCTTCGTAGTGTTCTACTTCTTAGGAAGGGTTTGATATGCACTTTATCATTGAGGCCAGGTGGTGTGTCTGATCTTAACCTAATAATCCACCTAGTTTCATGTTCTAATGTGCGGTTGATCAAATCTCCTCCCCTAAAACCTTGCATAACAGTATGAATGACACAAAATTTAAAAGTGTGCTGTGTACCTGCTAACCTATTGTGTCTGGCTAAAGCATTAACTTCAGAGCCTATTCTAATATGATATGAGTGCTCTCTAATGCGTTCCTTGAGTGACCGGTTAGTTTTCCCTACATAGTAGGCAGTGCAGGAGTTGCAAGTGGCAATATATACTATATTCTTACTATCACAATTCGTGTTTGTGTGGAAATTAAATACATAACCTGTTGTGGGATGCTTGAAAACGGTCTCCTTACTGATTAAGCCACAATGATTGCATCTACCACAGGGTACCGTGTTTCTATTCACATTGTTTCTACTATGTAAAGGATACCTAGGTCTACATAATAAATTCTTGAGGTTGGGATGATTTTTATAGGTTACTCGTGGTACAGGACCAACAACTTCACTCACTTCTTTATTCGAATTTAGAATGTCCCAATGTCTACTCATAACTCTTTTCAGTTCTAAGCTCGTCCTACTAAAGGTCAAGTTAGCTCTGACCTCTGTCATGGGAGGATTTCCTACATTATTTTGTGGCACTTGTTCACCAAAATAGGGTCTGGCACTGCTACTTCTTAGGGAATCTACTATACGAATAGTCTCATTTATTTCTTCATCTGTATAACCTCTCTCAAGGAACCTATACCTCATATCCTTTACTCCATCTTCATAGTATGTCTGTTCAGGATTAAGTCTGGATACTCGCATAAATTGTCCCTTTAGTACATTGTTAAACACATGTCTGGGGTGCATACTTTGTCTATGTAATAAATTATTACTCTGGCACCCCTTCCTATGTATAGATGTGTTTAATAGGCCATTAGGCATCCGGAACACCTCTACATCTAAAAAAGAAATCCTACTATCAGAGTAACTCATAGTGAATTTTAAAAACTCCGTAGTTGTATCTAAATAAGAAACAAAACTCTTTAGGGATGACTCATCTCCCAACCACAAAAAGAAAATATCATCCACGAAACGGCAATACATGCCCACGTACTGTGTTTAACTAGTTTTTTATGGTATAATAAGAAATGTAGGTTACAGACTTATGAATTATATTTTAAGTAACTTGTGTTGAAGTTTATGATTTAGATAGAGTCTGTAATTTTATTGTTTTTATTTAGATTGCCTGAAATATATTAAGTTATTTGTATACCTTGTGACATTAATGATGTTCAAACTATCCAATAGGAATTGTTAGGAGAGTATATCAGTGAGTTTTAACTATTTTAACATGTATTAAGAGTCGGAAGAAGCCTTTTGGCGAAAGCGCTCACTCAGATTTCGAATAAATGTTTTTTGAGCTTTAATAATACATTCTTGTATTATTGCATTATTGCGTTCAAGATTGTGGATTAACTTTACGTTTTATTGCCAGTAGAGGTTCACGTGCATGCTGTTTATTTATGGACTTTATATTCTAACGTGGATCCTCGTCTCAGTCAACGGGTGCACTGTGTTGAGTTTGGAGTTAAACAGTAGAAAAAGATGGAACTTTCCTTTAAGTTTACAGTCTGTATTTCTGCCAGTTTAGTAGGAGTACCTGCCACTTTTGGGTATGTCCAGACTAAGGTTGCCACCCATCCCGTTGTCAGTGGGACACTCACGGGTTAAGCCACCTTATCCAGTTGCCCGCTGTATCAAGTAGTTGGACCTGAAAAGTCCCGCTTTTGTGATCGCAGTGAATTGCCGTGGAAAAGTCACAATTACATCCGGCTTTTTCACGGCAATTCAATTTCTTCCTCCATCCATCCATCCATCCAGCCAGCCAGCCAGCCATCCTCCTCCAGCCAGCCAGCCAGCCATCCTCCTCCTCCATCCAGCCAGCCAGCCATCCTCCTCCAGCCAGCCAGCCATCTTCCATCCAGCCAGCCAGCCATCCTCCTCCTCCATCCAGCCAGCCATCCTCCTCCTCCATCCATCCATCCATCCAGCCAGCCAGCCATCCTCATCCAGCCAGCCAGCCATCCTCCTCCTCCATCCATCCAGCCAGCCAGCCATCCTCCATCCAGCCAGCCAGCCAGCCAGCCAGCCATCCATCCATACAGCCAGCCATCCATCCATTCATGCAGCCAGTCATCCATCCAGCCAGGCATCCATCCATCAAGCTATCCATCCAGCAGCTACTCCCACCAACCAGCTACCCACTCCAGCCAGCCATCCATCCATCCAGCCCCCAGCCGTTCATGCAGCCATCCATCCATCCATTCATGCAGCCAGCCATCCATCCAGCCATGCATCCATTCATTCATAGGTTCATAGGTAGGTACTAGGCTATCTGCCTGAAGGCATTTATAAGCCTAGCCGGAAAGTGTTGTCTTTCTTCGTCCCCTTAGATTAGTTCCCTGTGCCTCTGTCCAGCAGAGCCACTGAAGTGATCCCCGGGGTATACTTTGTTTCCCATCCACTCATTAAGGTTTCTCTTGAAGAGGGTTAGCAAAGAGTTTTGCCTAATGTAGATTGGAATCCTATTCCAGAGCATGGGAAGTCTCTGGGGCAGGAATCTATCCTTCCAGCATGTCCTATTTATTGCTGTGGTGAGGTTTAGATCCCTAAAGCGTATGGCTCAAGAGGATATGGTTTTCTTTCGGTGGAGCATGTTCATCAATTCTGGGTTGGACATGGCCTTGAATAGATCCCTTAAATCAGAGGACAAAAAAACTCTCTGAAATGTCCAAACCTTCTAAAAGACCAGGCCAAGTGTCTATACTTGAACTCTGTTTCTAAACCATGGAAATCTCTACCTTCAGCCACCAGATCAACCCCCATCCATCCAGTCATTCATCCATCCAGCTGTTACTCCCACCAACCAGCTAGCTATTCCAGCAGCCATCCGTCATACCCATAACAGCATCTCCTTCACCACTCTGGTGGTGATGTCATGGTAGAGGGTGTGGCCAGTGTCATATTGGCCACACCCCCATGTCCCACTTTGGCCCACTTAAAAGGTGGCAACCCTAGTCCAGACCAGTCATAATGTAATAATCAGAAGATGAAATAAAGTAGAAAACTGTATTTAAAATGTAAAAAAGCAACATTTTTCCATCATTGTAGCTACATACAGGTTTTTGATGCAACTGAATTATACAATTATAATAGCATCCATTGTTTTATTATTCTAAAGACTAAATTTATTACAATAATTCTAATAAAAATAATGAAAGTGGTGGATTAGGGCATTTTGCAGAACTATGATTGCTGAGTGTGCATCCATATACCACATATGAGTTTAGGTTTAGGATGGGGCACTAAAATCCTCATGAAAAAATGTGTAGGGAATAGAAAAACATTAACAGTTTTTAGTTTTGCACACAATATAGTGGTTTTTGGGAACTGTTTATCCCTTGTGGTGACTTTGTTCCTAGCTTGTAGTAGTAGACAATATTGTTTCACATATCTTGCTAAAAGCAGACATGTCACTTGCAAGTGCCATCTGTAAAAATGTTGAGAAGAAGGGGCTGGGAACCTCAGGCCATAATACAAGTGTCTGGGCATTTCAGTACAGCAATACAATAAGGGTCTGTGTATCTCAGTGCCATAATACAATTAGGTTCTGGGCATATCAGTGCTATAATAGAGTACTGATCTGGGTATCTCAGTGTCATAATACAACAAAGGTTTGGGTATCTTACTGTTAAAATACACTAGGGTCTTGGTATCTCAGTTGATATACACCAACGCATGAGCCAGCACTTCTCACACTATGGTGAATAAATAATTAATAAGTAGCATAATTCCTTACTAAGCAAACACATCTTTATTATTCCATAACAGCATACCAGTTACATGGATGTAGAGTCATGAAACCAGACAAGGGGGGAGGGGCTGTCTTGATGTACAACTGGGACTATGAGGCCGCCTTGCACACGGTGCTACAGGACACTGATCAATACAAACTTGTCTCAAGAAACGAGATCAACATAGCTCAAGCTAAAATAAATTATCTATTATATGATCATTTAATGCAGAATGTCATTAATGAGAAGTTATACAACTACTTATTAGTTAAAAGACCCAAGGTTGCCCAGATTTTTGGAATTCCTAAGACACATAAGAATTTGAACCCCCTTAAATACAGACCTATAGTGGCAGGAAGTGGAAGTGTTACAGAACCCCTAGCTAAATTCATCGACTTCTCCTTAAAACAATATGCAGAGAAAATTAAACATATATGTAAGGATTCATGGGACTACCTAAAAGGAGTGGATCAGAGTTTATTTTTACCTGAGATGTTTATGGTCACTGTTGATGTAGTCGACTTATTCCCTAGCATCCCACACAATACGGGCCTTGAGTGGTTAGGTACTTACTTATCTAATGAAGTCCAACTGGGGGCCAAGTTCACTAACTTAATTTTGGAATTTATGGATTTAGTTTTAGAAAATAATTTCATCCACTTTAAAGGGGAATTTTATCATCAGAAAAAAGGTGTGGCAATGGGTGCCCCCTGTGCTTCCATCTAGGCAAATTTGGTATTATACCAATGGGAAAAGAAATATATTTTTACTAGCACATGGTACCAGGATATCTTGCACTATAGGAGATTTTTGGACGATATCTCCTTTATGTGGATGGGAGATGAAGGAAGTCTTATGGAATTTATGGATTACATTAACACGACGACCACATTTTTTAGATTCACTCACAAGATCAGCAAACACCAACTTGACTATTTAGACATTTCACTGGTTAAGGACTATCCGAACATGTGCTTTCAGTCCAAAATTTACAGGAAAAGCACTTTTTCGAACGCATACTTAAATTACCACAGTGGACATCCCTTATATCAAAAAAAGGTGATAGTAAAAGTCAACTCATTAGAGCTTCACGAATGTCCAGCACTGACAAACTTTTCAAAGAGGAAGTTTCTATTTTAAGGGGATTTTTTAAGGAAAAACAATATCTGGAAGCTTTGGTAGAAGCACTGGTTGTAGAAATTTCTGAGAAGAGATCAAATAAGTATCCCCCTTTATTGGGGGTGGAGGTCAACGAGATCTCCCCAAACCCTTCAAAAGACACTTCAAAGTCTAAAAATAGCTTTATACACACCTATTCCAACAACTCAGATCAGATTGAGAAGACTATCAAGAAATATTGGCCCATTCTCAGACTACAGGAAGATCTGAAGAATTCTATGCCCAGCTTTCCCTCTTTTGTCAGGAAAAGGGGCAAGAATTTGAAAGAACTGTTAGAAATTAGGTTGGAGGATCCACACAATCAGAACAGAAGAAACCAGGCACTTATCCCTGTGGGATGTGTAAGCAATGCCATGCTATGCTGAATTCGGGGTCCTACTACCTCCCCTCGAGAAGATTCAGGTTCCACTCCAACAAACATTTTAACTGTGGATCTAAGGGGGTAGTCTACCTTGGATGCTGTGTTACCTGCTATGGTTTTTACATTGGGAAAACTGAAAGAGTGTTTAGGAGAAGAGTTTATGAACACTTCAATGACATCAGTGCAAGGAAGGAAAGTAATGCCTTCTACAAACACTCTTTGACATGTAAGGACATGGAAATAAAGTTTATGGTGTTGGAACAGGTACAACCAGATATAAGAGGGGGTAGCTGGAAGTCCAATTTAGAATACCGTGAGCTATTTTGGCAGCTCCGCTTAGACGCTACTAGACACCCAGGTCTGAACGACACTCTTAGCATTATTAGTGTTCTGAAATTGAGGCAAGCCCATTTATAATACAATTCAGCATAACATGACATCTGTTATATTACTACACTATATATTTTTATATTTTTTTATTTTAGTTTTTGATTCACTTTTGCATTCATAAGATTTTAGAATAAGACACATTGAAGGTTAAGTTACCCATTTGAAACTTAGAAAAGAAATGTTTTTATAATGCTACTAAGTAGCCCTAGATCTTAATTTGGAATCTTGATTTTACCCCCGATGTTCAAAAGGGGTTACTGCATTTATTTGTGATTACAAAAACACTCTGCAGAATTTTCTTGGTACATTGTAACATTTTGATTTAATGTTATGTTTAACATGATTATTCAGTTGCCAAGACATTTTTACAAAATGAATAATTTTTTAATGACAATAAGAATGTATTTTAGAATTTGCCTTATATGGTGATTTTCCTTTTGGGAAAGATCCACAGGAAGTCATGTGATGACTGTGGAAGTATTTAATGTGAATGAACTTCCAGTTCCTGTTTTTTGCCTTGATAAAGCTCGCAAGTGGTCGAGTGAAAGCGCTTGGAAGAGACTGTGATTTTAACTTTGCCTTGTCATATTAAAGGATCTTATTGGAGACCTAGCAGCTGATTGATTTCTTCTACTGCTTATTTTGAAAGCCTTTGTGTACCTGCTTCCGGGTCCTGTGGTGCCAAGTGGTTTGCATTTGTAGCATACCAGTTACAGCTTACTTAGCCTTCATCAGAACTTCAAATTTCTCAGTACTATAACACAATACAGATCTAGGTATCTTCATGTCATAATACAATAAAGGTCTTGGTATCTCACTGCTATAATACAATAAGAGGTTGCATACTACACTATGATAATACAATAGGTGTCTGCATATCTCTCTGTCATATTACAGTATGGGTCTGTGTATCTCAGCACCATAATGCAATCAGAATCTGGGTATCTCCATGCCATAATACAATATGGGTCTGGGTACCTCTGCGCCATTATACAATAAGGGTCTGGGTACCTCAGCACCATTATACAATAAGGATCAGGGTGCCTCAGTGCCATAATACAATAAGGGTCTGTGTATCTAAGTTCCATATTACAGTAAGGGTCGGGACACCTCAGTGCAACAATACAATAAGGGTCTTTATATTCCAGTGGCATACTGCACTAAGGGTCTGGATATCTAAGTGGGTTTTTCAGTGCCATAACATAATAAGGGTCTGTGTACCTTAGTGCTGTAAAACAAAAAGGGTCTGGGTATTTCAGTGCCATTACAGAATACGGGTCTGGGTATCTCAGTGCCATTATATAATTAGGGTCTGGACACCTCAGAGCTACAATACAGTAAGGGTCTTGGTATTTCTGTGGCATAATAAAATAAGGGTCTGTGTATCTCAGTGCCATAATACAATAAGGGTCTAGTTATCTCAGTAGCATAAGATAACAAGATTCTGGGGATTTCAGTGACATAAAGCAATAAGGGTCTGGGTATCTCACTGTTTTGATACAATGAGGGGCTGCATGTTGCATTACCATACAACACTAAGTGTCTGTGTATCTCACTGCCATTCTATAACACAGGTCTGGATATCTAAGTGCCTTGCTATAGTAAAAGTCTGCATAAATTAGTGCCATAATGGGTCTATATTATTATCTCGAACATCCAAAATACCAAATAGAACTTTGTCAACACATAAACGTATATCTACACATTCAGCGAGCTCCCAAACCATTGAAACTGAACATATTGAACTTGTTTGTTGTCCAGCAGTGTGATTGTGGGAATGAGGAAATATATCCTTTTCCCCACTTTAGTGCGGTCTCAGAGTTGGTATATTTAAGTAGGGGGAGGTGTGGGGTGCAGGGGGGCTTGCCCCCTTGCAAAAAGTGTGTTAATATAGTTTTACTTAGTTGGGTTTCACTTACCTGAATGGCGCTTTTGATGATGTGATGCGTTCAGTGTCTTCAGTTTCGATGGTCTGGGAGTTTGCTGAATGTGTAGATCGACGTTTATGTGTCGATGGAGTTGTATTCCGTATTTTGGATGTTCTAGTTAATAATATAGACCTGCCATAATACACTAAGGTGCCAAGTATCTCAGTGCTGTAACACAATAAAGGCCTGTGTACTTCAATACTGTAATATAATAAGGGCCTGGGTAACTTACTGTCATAATACACTAAGGATCTTGTTATATCAGTGCTATAATACAATAAGGGTCTAGGTATCTCAGTATCTTAATGCAATAAGGTTCTGTATATCCTAGTGCCAGAATGCCCTAACACAATAAGGGTCTGTGTATTACAGTACTGTAATACAAAAAAGGGTCTTGGTATCTCAGTGCCACAATAAAACAAGGATCTGGTTATCTAAGTGCCATAATACAATAAGGGGCTGTGTAACTCAGTGTCACAATACTGTGGGAGTATAAGGAAAAAATGACTGCTGTTTATGGTTATGACGGCTGATTATGGTTATGACAGCATTTTTTTTCACATATGTGCAGGTTTTACTCATGAAAAGCTAGTGATTTTCAGATGAAAGCTAAACTTCTACTGGCCAAGCACACTAGCAAATGAAAACAATCAGTTTTCCAAGTTTTTGGTCTGCCACTGGGTATAGATACAAAGTCTGTCCATGCCAAGTATGAATACTGATATGGAACACACAGCCTAAAAGAAGAAAAGAAGAAATAAGCAGCAGTAACTAGACTGCCTTTTTAAATGGGAATTGTCAGGACTCCAAAATCCCCTGCACCAGTACCCCAGTGCAAACTGTGGGAAATGCAGCAGAACTCTCTGTCTAAGCAGGGAAACAAGCTCTAAAAGGTCAAAGTAAGACTCTTATGCAACTGTGACTTAGTTAACAACAACACTTACTGCACAGGCATCCTTGGAGGGGATTAGAATTACCGCATAGAGTATAAAAAGGAAAACCCTTATCCCACAATATGGTAATGAACAGGGAGTGTACTTCCTAGCCATCACCTTAAAATGGTAGACAAAGCGGTGTGATAGGCAACTGGAGAGAGCCCTGTTAATTGAGTTGGTTAGAGAGATCAAAAACCAGTTCAAAGAATTTGTCTAACACTAACATTTCCTGTGTTGCAGAAGAAAGAAAGAATTCAGACAGACTCAGAAAGGTACACAGAATCAGGGCCCATAACCAGTGTGCCTACTGACCAGGCCCTGACATGCTCTCACAAGGTCCATTTTGCACAGATCAGTTTGTTACTACTGCCCTTAGTAGTGACATGTACAGCACAAAACAACAGCACTGAATCAGAAATCCCAACAACTACGAATAAATGCATTTTAATGTAAGTCATTGCCAGAAATGTATTCTGTGTGTACCGTGAAATCGAAACTTAAATGAAAAGCATGGCCTTCTAATTATACACCATTTTCTCTTAACTGCGGAAGGAAGCATAATCAGCATAAACCAACAATTTTACAACACTGTGGTAATTGAGAGTCCTCTCACTAATGGAAAGGCCTGTGTGAAAAGGAAAAAGGGTTCAGAGGTAGAAAATGAAGAAACATGAAAACACACACACACCAGCTTCAATTAATCTTTCTTAACTACATTATTTTCTGAAAAGTCTCCAAGAGGCAAACAACAAAAGGAAATTACCACTCCATCAGTCTAATTTTGTTCTGCAGTGATGCATTGAAAGACTATACCCAGCTGTTTTCTCATACACAACTAGGTAGAAAAGTGGCTGAAACTAAGAACAAATAAGGGATTTTCAGAAGAAATGGTAAATGAAGCTGAAGAAACCATATGGCATTTTGTTGACAGAAGGCATATAGTGTGAGAGGCTAATTCCAGTTAGTCTCTTACAAGGCAGCCTAAGCTTTTATAATTAAAATCTACATTAACAACAAGTGGCATGAAATATGAACCATAAAGCCAATATGCATAGAAAAATAGAGCTGTTAACTGTCTCAAAGCAGAAAACATTTTATTCTGCTACCTGTAGCAACACAGAATGACCTTTCATTGCATAAGGTCAGTGCACCACTTTAAAGAACACCCTTCCTTTGTAACAGTGTTTAAAGTACATTTACACTAGTCAAGTTAATTTTTATAGATGAATTTCCTGGTGCTGTTGATCCAGCATATATTACATTCAGATAATGTAACAACTTCTAAAATATACATTTCAAAACGTATTTTGTTTGGTGGGAGGTTCACTCATATAACTAATGCAGGTTCAGTACAAAATAATAAGGAATAAACTGTCAGATTTAAGTTCACAGAAACAAAGCTACCAAGTTGGCAGTTCATCAAAATATGAGGTCTCACAGTCCAAACAAGTGACACATTGCATCCCCTGACAGCCCATAACTTATATATACTAACTCCAAGGTCACACAGCCTCAATCCTTGCCCCATAACAACATGCCTCTGCAATGTAATGCTATACACTTTCATGAAATTTCAATTTCATTAATATACACTGAAGAACTCTGATTTGACAGTTCATACATCAACTAATCCCACCTCATGAAGGTAGCATAATGCACATATTGTTACTGGATTTGTTTAAAATATAAATTGTGGCAAGAACTACTGTTAATGTCAGGAATAAATGCTGGAAAGAAATTGTTGTTCTCTTGATTACATGCAACAGCTAATACATTCTGTATATAAAGGTACATGCAAAGAACACAGATACTTTTTAATAAGTTGACTTTATGCATTCATAGATACATAATTATTTTTCATAAATGTGACTTACTGAAAAAAAAACATTACTTTCTCAGGGAGCAGCACTTCTTCGTGTGGTGCAGGGGTTGCGCACTCCTACTACCACACCCCAGCATTATATAACAAACAGGTCTTGGCTTGTACAAAGAAAATGCTAATTTTTTGAGTATCAAGGTTTTTTCCGTTTTCTATGAACCATCATGCTAACTTTCCTTCCAGCTAAACATATCATGAACTTATTACTGTTTCAGGAAAAGATAAACTGACTTTAACATGTTAACGTTTCTTCAAAAAAGTGGCAGAGTAAATCCAAGTCTCTTCTGTCTTTA
The DNA here is from genome assembly GCF_019279795.1 of Protopterus annectens. Classification (NCBI taxonomy): domain Eukaryota; kingdom Metazoa; phylum Chordata; order Ceratodontiformes; family Protopteridae; genus Protopterus; species Protopterus annectens. Next base: position 118,609,888 of record NC_056732.1, read on the forward strand.
CAGTCTGTATACCATGTTACTGCTTATCAGATTCCATGGAGCCAACTGGCTTACTCTTTTGTCCTCCAGCTATACATAGCTGTACACCTTGAAATGCAAGGGTTTTCTGAGGAAATTAACCCTTTTTAGTATTAGAAAACTCTCTATTTTTTGATATACACCTTGAACCTGTAATCATGTAACATAGTATTTCTCGAAATGTTTACTGCCTTTTACAGTGTCAGCATAGCAGGACCTGCAATATGCTTCCTTCATTATTTTGCAGTGTTTAAAATAGTTAATGATTAGGCAGCACATTACCTTGTGTCCATCTCTTGTTAAAAGGATCCCACATTTATGTGGCGTCAGCTTGAAGCCAGAAATGTTGTTTACTCAAATTTGGGACATGCTGCAGCTACAGCCTCTGAGAAATCTCTATGTTTGCAATGTAATTTGTGTGTAAACTAGTAAGTCTGGATCTAGAAGCTGATCTTGTTCCTGACCATGAGAAAACTAGCAAATAAGCTTGGGATGGTATAATGTGCCACATTTCGGCATGATGCATTACAAGACGTGATTACATTGTTAGTACATTTGATGTCTCAGAGGTTAGGAAACATAATACATATAGCAGGATTCTAAATTATTGCAGGCTGACAAAAATCTGGATTTGTCTACCAGTTATTCCTTAATGGGGACATAAGGTATGCATGGTATTAAGTTTGTGTTACTAAATTAAAGAAATGTGACAAATACTGTGAGTTTGGGGAGTAATGTGATTCAGTAGTATGAGATAGAATCATGTACAGTATGCAAAGTGATCAAACAAGGGGAAGGTTGTATTCAGAAGTATATTTACCATTGAGCGAAGTATTACATGCGTGTACAGCAACAAAATACTTCAAATTAAATTAAATAGTTAAAGGAAGAGTAAGAAGAATGTCAAACTGGGTATGAAGGAAAGAAAGGATCCTGGGCAAGAACAGAGAGACATTAAGTAATGAAAAACATGTCTCATTACTGCAGTTACAAACATGAAAAAAGGAAATGTCCTACACTGACTAAGGTTTAGAAGAGCTAAGGCAAAACCAATTAATTTTTCTTAAGTGTGTAAAATGTGACAAATGGTTTTGCAACCAAATGAATGCATATGTCATAAAAAAAATCTAAATAAGTACACAGTATGCAAGAGTGCAAAACTGATAAATTCACTTAGCCAATGAGGATTGCTAAGAGCTCTGGACAGTTGTGGAGAGAAAAGCTCAATATAAATAAACTGAGGTTGGTGCTTAAACTAAGTATGAGTCAGATTGTAGTGTGATGTCTGCTAAAAGTATGACACATTGCATTTGGAATAAAATGAGATGAAACTATATATAAATTACTTGCTTACTCAGGCCATCAGGTGTCAACACTGGGTCTGAAATTACTTACTTTTGAACATAACAGAAAGGAAAACAGGATTGTGTTTTACATAGCTGGAACAAACATCATTTCAATACTGGATCACTTGAACTGTCAGAACTTTGTTATAGTGAACAGAATTAGTGAAATGCATTTGAAAATTGATGCTTTGCCTAACAGGTATAAAATATATACTTATCAGTCTGGATTGCTTTGTTTGGCATTCATCACATTCAGATAGATCCTGCCATATTATCAGTCATGCCTAAGAAACAGTTCCAGTATCACTAGAAAGCATAACTGAAAATGTGTTATACTGAATGGAGTACAAGGGATATAATTAGGAAACATAATGTTGTTGTTGTTGTATCTTTCGGCTTTTCTCGGTTAGGGGTCGCCACAGCAGAACTCTGGTCCGCTAATGATTGGCAGTAGATTTTTATGTACCGAGTTGCCAGCCATGATGTACAACCTTCAACGAAAGTACGCCCATTCACACATGTCTCCACACAGAAGATGCTTTAGCTGAGAATCGAACAGGACAACATCTTACTGTGAGGCGACAACGTTACCACAGCACCAATTAGGAAACATAATGAGCCTATTAAATAGGTGAATATTACAGATTATTGTTTCTAAGCCTGATAAAAGATGCATATGCATAGATATACGAATCCCAAATAAAGTTATACAGAAGGAATTTTATCTTCTTTGTATTACAGAAGAAATTTATAATGGCATGCCAAATGTAAAATATTCTCAGTACTCCATGTTAACTAAACATTTTGTCAAAGCTAGAAGAGCAAAGTTACAAGCTTTGTATATTTATTGTGCTTAAAGATTGTACAGACTCAAAACGGATTCATATTAGAACAAATACCCTAAACCGCGAATGCTCACATGAGCGAAAATGGCGGGAATCGAAAGTGGGATTGCGGGGTCGTGTTACAGTGAGGAGTGGGATATTTGCCCTTTCCTCACTGTAGTGTGACCTCGGAGTTAGAATATATAGTTAGCGGGAGGTGTGGGAGGCACAACCCCCCACAATAGCAACTTCGATCACCGACATTTTCGCTCATGTGAGCGTTTACGGTTTAGGGCTTTCTTTCTTCTAATATGAACCCACTCAAAACTTTCATTTGACAATGTAGTAGCACCCAAAGTGTTTAAGAGAGCTGATGTGCAGATGACTGAAGAACCTAATGCAGTTATTAACATCACTAACGCTAGATTTGTTTGGAATGAAACCACAGAACAGCATGACAAAAGACTGATTCAGACTAAAACAATATAACCTTAATATGAATCAGAGTAAGTGTAAGATCAGTGACAATTTCAAAAGTAATGAAATCTGATGAAGAAAAGTTCAGAGCTATTGTCCAATGTCTGTTACCACTGGATTAACAAACATGTATTTCTGTGTATGTCATAGTATCTTTCAAACTTTATTCCAAATCTGAAATGAGTGTGCCATTGAGGAAATTACGGGAATAAGATGTGACATGGCACAAAGAGTGAGGAGTAAGAAAATAGATTTGGACTGCCCAAAAATTAAGCACTACAACACTTCAGCACTTCACTAAAGTATTCTGATGGGAATAAACTAGGTACATTAAAAGCTAATGCCATTTACAATAGCAGTAGTGCAATGATTCTCCAAAAAATGAGAAAACAGTTGTACCTGGTTCAAAAATCATACACTTATTGCCAGAAAGGATATGCTTGGGTTTGTAATTAATTACTTGAACCTATGCATAGCTATGAGGAGTTTCAAAAAGCCATCACAAGACACCACAAAAGTTACAAAATAATATTGCTTTTGCAGAAATGTGAATTAACTGTGAATTATGACAGGAGGTCAGCTACATGTAGGAGACATGCCAACTCATTAATTAAATAACTTGGTTTAAATATCCCATCCAAAGAATTACACACTCAGGAGTACAGCACCTCCCTTATGCTGCACATCAATGTCAGCCATCCATCTACCTGGTATGAGAATAGAACATGCAACCACCTGCAATAGAGGTGCTACCTATAGTGTCACTGACACTGATAATCCAAAAGAGTCAATGACAACTGTGATGATAGGAGGTACTGCCAGCACAGCTAAATTGATTTATACAAGATATCTGTGTTACAAATGTATTAGAACTGTATGTCATGTGTATATCAAACTGATTTGTACGGATGTTTGTGTTGAAAAGGTATTTGTAATGTGCTTGTGTGTGAAATGTTTCCACAGTGTGCCGTCCCAGAGAGAACAGAAATGTAGATGCGCTATTGCAATTGATTAAATATATATATTTTAGTAGAGGAAACTGGAAGGTTAATCTCAGTCCAGCAAACTTTAAAATATATCTAAAATTAAATCACTTTATGGGCTAGGCCATAAAGATGCTATCTCATAGGTTTCAATGCAGACAAAGACACAAAGTGTGTACTAGGAAGCTTTCTGTATTGTCTTTGGGGTGAACTAATTACTTCTCTGGAAGCATGGAGGTATGACATTGTTTTAAGATTTCCAGCACCTGCCACAGATCTGAGCAAAAGCCCTCTGTGTGTGTATTTTTCAGGTAGGTGCTACATCCTGCCAGCTTCATGCAATGGGGGTTTGCATGGAACTAGAAATCAGATGACCAGAAGTGATGTCATTCTGCAAGCTATCCCAGAAGTAACATTTTACACATTATTTTGAGAAGTTTCTCAGTGAGACACAGCATTCTGTATTCTGTCTTGGGCCTGACAGCAAGAAGGGCCATTCACCACATCATCTGCCTTGCTCTGTTAAATAAGTAGGGAATAGTGATTCTCTTAGATTTACTCAGGAATATATTGAAGCTCAGTTTAGATATTGTTTGTCTTTATTTGTCTGAACCTGTCCTTCAATGTTATTTTAAGTATTTCCTGTGGTTTTGAACTCTGATGTCACTGTGAATATATACTTAGTATTTTCTTGTTCTTTTATTATTTATCATTAAATATAGTTAAACCTTTCCTTGCGGCTGATCTTTGTATAGTTATTTAAGTTTTGAGAGCATTTGCATATGTATTTGGTGACACTGTGTGGGCCACTCCTAACAGCCTTGCTCTTGGTCAAACTACCATTTGTATTAGTATTAATATTACACAGTAAAATTGGATACCCTTTGCTAAGGGTCTTAAAGTGGCTGGGGAGGGGTTCTGGTGGCAGTGATAACTACTTTATAGACTGAACAAAAGGGGGAATAGCTAGAGAACCTGTTCCAGCCTTTCCCAGATGTGTGTGTGTGTGTGTGTGTGTGTGTGTGTGTGTGTGTGTGTGTGTGTGTGTGTGTGTGTGTGTGTATGTGTGTATGTATGCAAATCAAATCTCAAAGAGTGTGTGTATGTCAGCTACGTGAGCAGGGACACGTAGCACTGGTTGGACAGAGAGAGTGTTGGTGGACTTGGCTTGGAACCCTGGCTAAGGACTCAACTCTATAGTTGCGCCAGTGGGGAGGCTTACTGGGGATCTGAAGAAAAGTAGAGGAACCAGCCCCTGGACTGACTGTGTTCCCTGTGTGTTCTTAAGGGAAATTGTGCTTGATTGTGCTTGATGCAGAGAGCTGCATCTGGAGATATTGTATGTGCACCTGTTATCCTCCCAGTGAACATTCCCCACAAGTGCCAGTGGTGAGGATTGAGAGTCCTTGATTACTGGCCCAGTGGAGGGTCATCACAACAACCATCTCAGTTTCAGGATGATCATGATCCAACATCACCTCAGATCTTCTCCAGTACCAAGAGAATATCTACCTGATAAGTGTTGAGTGGTATTCAAAGTTTTATGATACTACAAGTCAAAGTGTTAACAGAGTATTGACTATTTTTGTAAGGCATGATATTCCTCTTGTCGTCATTTCAGGTTGCAGTCCATAGTATACAAGTGCAGAACTCAAGAACAACTGTTGTAGAAAAAATATGCCATAATCTTAGTTAATTATTTACAGTCTAAATGACAAGTTGAATGTCAAGCTCAAATCATGAAGCACTTAGTGAAGAAGTGGCAAAGAGAGCATTAACAGTGATGGTCATGTCACATTACTTAAAGTAGTGTATTTTTGTATCCCATTACTCAGTTTGTCACATGTACAATTACTGATGGGTCATAGACTGAAGAACAGAATTTGTACATATGTTCTGCTGTTGACTCCTGATTATAATGTTTAGGTACAAGAAAGACTAAACCACAATCAGTCAAGACAAAACATCCATTATTATAGGCAAAGCAGGTCTCTTTCTGATTTGAAGAAAGGAGATTAAGTTAGAAGTTAAGAGCTGTCAAGAAAATGGTGAAATGTGGTTTTCTGGAAGCTTAAGCAACTAAGATCATTTGTTTTGAAAGCTCAGATGGCAAAGTACTAAGAAAACAATAGGAAATACCTCTTCAAAGTGAGGAATAAGTCTCTGAGTGACTGTGACAAGCAGTAAGGCATCTTCCAACGACACTGTAGTTGACCTGCCTCCGGGCTGAGGGTGGGGTTGTATGCTGGCAACACTCCTTGTGGAAGTGAGGGATGACCAATGCTGTCAGACTATTGCACGTCCCTCTTTCTCTGCCTAGCAGAACATGTTTAGATAAGTAGGGCCAAGTACAAACACAAACTTCCCCTGATGGCTGCCTTAATTACAGTCTTTCTCAGCCAAATCTTGCCCTTGGTGATGGGTGATCAAACAGGCTGACTGACCTGGAGGAGTCAAGCAGTGAGGACAAAAGACAGCATTTAAAAAGAAACTCTAGATAGCAACCTGAGGCTGACTTAGGCAACAAGGATAAAAAGAAGAAATGGTTTCCACCAAGCCAAAAAGGGTCCTTCCCACTATTAACTCACCCTCCTCCCCTTCACTTCTTCCACACCTTCTAGGAGGAAGAATTTCAGTGAGGACTGCCTAGACCTGATCACAGGTCTGTGAGATAGGTGAATAAATGCAACAGATTACAAAACAGACTTCAAAGCCTTTCAACCTTTTTTAGGAATGCTTCCCCTGCCACCCCCACACTAGATCTCCTTGGCACTCCCTATTGTACAGCAGTTGCTACAAGATGTAGACTTACAAACGGTCCCCCATAGCAGTGCAAGAGAAAAAGTTTTCCACTCAGGACTCTTCCTAAAACCCAAATCTTGCAGCTCTTGGAAACCCATCCTGTATATTTGCAGGTTAAACAACTTCCTGAGAATGAACAAAACCTTAACTCCCTCTGACAATGAGAATACCATAATGGTAACCCAGGACATGAAATATGCTTATGTTATACAGGAGAAACATAATTTCCTAAGATTCATAGCAGAAACAAAATGCTTTCATTTCATCTTCTTGCCAGTTGGGCTTTCCACTGTTCACAGGGTATTTACCAAATACTTGTCTCCAGTGACTACATACCTGAAATACTTTGTTGAATATCTGAACTGAGCCACATCCCAGCAACAGCACCAGGATATCCTTAAGTACACAATCTATTGTCTATTAGTAAAAGCATTTCTCTAAACATTCAGACATTCAGTCTGACATCTGCATCCACAAAGACCTTCTTGGTGCAGTGCTGAACACCACAGCAAGCAGGCTATCACTTTCACAGAATAAAGTCCTTCTCCTTGAATGCCATCTTTTGCCAGTTGGCACAGAGGTCAAATATGAATTAGTTATGCTGTAATATGTTTCCTTCTGAATTCTTTAAACTCAAGAAAATAAAGGTTTAATTATTCAGTGAAGTGCTGAGCCTGAATGCATGTGTAACAGCTAGGGATAACTTCTGATGTAACCATTAACTTCCATCAACTGCCCACATATCAGGACATGACAAAAGTTGTTGTCTTTCGGCCTTTCCCGGTTAGGGGTCGCTACAGCGGAACCCCAGTCTGCTAATGATTGGCAGTTGATTTTTACGTGCTGAGTTGCCAGCCCTAACGTACAACCTTCAACGAAGGTACGCCCATTCATGCATGTCTCCACAGAAGACGCTCTAGCTGAGAATCAAATGGGACAACGTCTTGCTGTGAGGCGACAACGCTACCGCAGCACCACCACCACAGATTCAGGACATGACAAAAGTAACCATTTAAAATGTCGAGAACTGGTACTGAGAGTCCCACAAAACAGAGACTGAATGGGTGAACGATTGACTTTTGTATGCTAAGTCCAAGAAGCCACTTCTCAAAATATTCCCTTTTCCCCAAGGTATGGTAATCTTGGAGTTGGTATATATATATATATATATATATATATATATATATATATATATATATATATATATATATATATGTTCAGGGGATGCAGTGGGGGTTTGCCCCATCCATTGCAAAAAGAAATTTTAAGATTGATTTTTGGCATTCGCTCTTCTCCTGCGTTTTTTGGTCTTTTTTTACAGCTTGTCAACAACCAGCATTTCAACTGTTTATATTTCAATAGGGAACCCACGACAAATCATGCTTCAGAGCATTCTACTTGCCATCCTGTAATGTCTACCTCTGTCTGAAGATTTCAGTGAATGAGATGTAGGTTAATTTAGTAAGGATAAATTTTATATGAAGTAATGCTAAAGGAAGATCAGTAAAGCCTGTTTACAGTAGATGAAGAGAAGTCTGGTAAGAGGCTACCTCCTAAAAATATTGAGTCTGTCCTTCAACATGTCCTCCTTTTCTGCACCACAACATACATACAGAAAGACAAACACAAAATAGCATTTTGAAATACATTTATTTCTTGAGGTCTCAGAGTTGGAAAAAAATGACACAAATGCCTTTCCCAGAAAAGAAAAAAACAAAAATTACTTGTTATGTATTTACAGCAGGGCAGGTCGCAATGCTCTGACTAATAAAAAAACATCACTTTAGAAACTTAATGCTCTGTAGCCAAAACAAAACAGCTTGGAGAGATTCCACACATAGTAACTATTGTAATCTAGTTTCAAGAAAAGTCCCTCCAAAGATCTGTTTAATGATTTGCAGTGTTCATGCATATGGACTGCTTTATGCTGTCTAAATGCATCACTTTGCAACTGAGATGGCAGTATAAACTAAGCAAACAGGACTTATACACTCCCTCCGCACTTCAGTTCTTTAACTGAAAACCGATGAATAAACTGCTCTGCCTAACAAATATTTACAACATTACTAGCATATAACCTGCTCTTATCTTTGGGTGAAAAGAAAAAAAAAAAACAACACAATTTAAAGAATGCGGTCTTAACCTCATTTCATAAAGACTTGCATTTTTTTTTATTTGGCCAATTTAAAAAAAAAGGGTTGTTAATAAAAATCTGTGACTATTTTCCACAATCAAAGTCAGATGTTGAGAAATGCTGCCAGTGCATCTGAAATTTCTTTCAGTTTATCTTTTTTTTTCATACCATGGAGTTACTTGCAGGTTTTTAATTTCTTTTTTCATTCTGAAATTAATTAAATTACTTGAATTAAAAAAATCCACTATAACGTAGTAATAAACACGTTGAGTTGCAAGTGTAGAAAGCTAGGTTTAAAGCCCATCTGTTCAAATATAAATAGAGCAAGAGAGAGTAACATATTCCACTATCTCCAGGTGAAAGGAAGTAACAAATATATTCTTACCAACATTAGCTGGCGTAAGAGAGGGTTTTTTCCTTGATGGCCCTTGGCAATAGAATCATAGGAGGTTATGAGACTAACAGCCCTAGAGACTTCTTAAGCCTAGCGATTCATGCCCCAATGTTCCCAATTATCAATGCCCACAGACTAGATTGGATTTGGTATATGCCTGTGCCTTAGAGCATTTAAAATGTGCCCCTGTCCATATAGGTGACAAGCCAGGGGTGAATTTGTGATTTCCCATCCATTTATCAAAACAGTGTTTGAACAAGCTCAAGGAAGAGCTGTGCTTGACATGAATGGGAAGTCTGTTTCAGAGATGGGTTAATCTCTGTGATACATAGCTGTATGTCCAACACGTTTTAAGTCACAGACAAGGTTTACATCCTTAGATCAGGTAGTTCTAGTGCTGTTTGTTTTGCAAATGTATAGCAGCTCCATCAGGGCTGAATCAGTGAATGCCTTGTAGGTTAGGCATATATCGCCCTTCAGTAGTCTGTAGGAGACCGAGTACAGGAACAGGACATTGAGACAGTCCTCATAAGACATGTTATTTACACCCCGTATTATTTTAGTGAAAAACCTCTGTGGCCACTCCAGCTGTTGCAAATGCCTGGCCAGGTACATGCGGAAGAGTGTATTATACTTGATTATTGGTCTAATGGGGTTGAGTATAGTGGTACTATGATTTCATTAGATCTGGATGCCATGCCCTTACTTATAAGTTGTGCCACATAGAAGGACTTTCTCACCACCATAGACACATGGTGATTAAAGTTCAGGTTACTGTCAACCTAAGTTTCAAGTCCCTTACCACTGGGTATACACTTATGGGATTGTTACCAATGCTGTAATTGCCAGGGGTGCTCGCTTGTCTTCCCAAAGGGTATAATTATGTATTTTTTAATTGAGTTTTAGGCCATGGCTCTGGCACCAGTTATCTGTGTGTGTCAGACCCTTCTTGTAGAATATCTACATTGTTGGGGGATTCAGTGATTGCATACAGCTTGCAGCAGTCAACAAATTTGGTCAGCCAAAGGCCCTCTCATTTGCCTAGACTTCAGAGAAGTATATTCTGAACAGAAGCGGTCCCAGTACTGGATCCTGTAAGATACCACTAGTAACAAGCCTCTTGGTGGAAGTGGATTCCCTTACCTTAACTTTATGTGTCCTATCCACGTGACATTTAACTATCCAAGGGGTGATATGCCTAAATCTGAGAAGATATCTATAATAACAGAGTAAGGTGTTGTGTCAAATGTCTTTGCCAGGTTGAGATAGGCAGTATTGCTCCATTTTGCACTCATCCATGGCTCTGGTGACCTTTTCAAAGAAGTCCACCAGGTTTAGTAGGCATGGCCTGCCTTGATGAAACCAAACTGGGATGGGTCCAGTGTTTGAAGATTTCCTATATCTTTGTTTATCAGGTCCATGATAATTCTTTTTATGGCTTTGCATATGAGACTACTCAAACTTATGGATATGTAATTCCCTGGGTTTGTTGATGTTCCCCCTTTGCTAAGATGGAAGATCAATGCAGTCCTCCATTCCATAGGAATGAAACCTGTGTAGAAGCTGTGGTTGAATAGGGATCCTAGTGTGCCTAATAGGTTGTGTGTCAAGCTAACTTAGGAAGCATCCTGGAAAATTATCAGGACCCACTAATGCTAAAACCACTGTTTTTTAGCTTTGGGGAGTGCAGTGAGCACCTGTTTTTAGTGCTAGTTGGGCAGAAATGGTAGAGGGTATTTCCTAGAAAGTAACTGTGGTAGTGATGGGAGATGAAATTGGGGCTAAATTTATCAGCCAACAAATTTGCTATATCCTCTGGTTCAGTATAGGGAGTTTCATTCACTATCAGTTCAGCACACTGTTGGGTTTTCCCCTGAAGGTTGTGTACATAACTGAAAAATGCCTTAAAGTTATACTTAGCCTGGAAAGCAATTTTTTGCCTAAAAGTTGGCTTTGGTGGACTTGATTAGTCCCTTGAGTTCCTTGTTGAGACTGTTTTTTGTCTGTTGATCATAGCCCTTCCTATATTTGGATAGGGATTTTCTTTCTTTCGTTGTACAAGCTATTTATGCTGGGGTTTCATCAAGGCAGCTTGTTTTTGGAGTTTGTCCTAAGTTTATTTCAGTTTAGCATTGCTGTTTCAATACAGTTATTTATATGCTTGTACAGGGTTTCCATAAACACATTCACATAGGCCACAGTGTTCTCTAAGTTTGCGGACCTGGATTTCTGCTATGCCATTGCTTAACAGGAGGTAACTAGCCTTGGAAAAGTTCTTAAACATTCTACGGTTTGCTGGAGTTCAGGCTTAATATTTACTTCAAGGGTGACCTCTTTTTGATCTGATCTGACCAGTAAGGACTTTACTTTGGGGAGTACAATATTCCCTCACATTTTTGAGTATCAGATCCAGGGCACTTGCATCCTTAGTAGGTGTGTAGACTAGCTGTTCCAGAGTGTTTGCATTGACAACATCCATGAATCTTTGATACTGCATGCTAGTGGTTGTGTACATATTCCAGTTTATGGTGGGATAGTTGGAATCCACCATGAATATGGTGCTGGACTGAATGGTGAGTGACTCCAGTACATTCAAGTACTTAAAATGGAAATGAATAGCTAGCAAGTATGTGGTAATGGATTTTACCTAAAGTTAGTTGGACATGGAGTAGCTCAAGAATGTTACATTGTTTGACCAATCCTGAGATGTGCTTACTATTTATGTAGATTGATACACATCCACCCATTGTTCCTTCTTGTGCATAGCTGGTCTAAATGTGTGGAAGACATTACACCCTTGTACTACCAGGGTGCCTTCCTCTGCTTTAAACCATGTATCTATAACTCCACAGATGTCAACACACTCCAGGGTAAGGAGCACTTCCAGGGAGTGGAGCTTCTTGTTGAGACAGTTAGCACTAAGCAGCAATACCTTTATGACATAATAAATTCTACTCAAGATAAACTAAAGTTTATCAGATTGGCATTACCTAAAAAGAGACTATATGGGTTGATAATGTTTTGGCCAATATCCAAAGGCCTAGTGGGGACAGGTACAGACCAGCCCTGGAAAAGCAGTGTGGTCTGTCAGTCATGTCCTCCCAAGTCAACAAATACTGGCTTCTCTTAAAATGACACCAGTGACTAAGCCAGTTATTAAAGTCAATTATCTTTTGCCTTGGATAAGATGGAATGCTGCCAATTGCTAGGCTCATACCTGGCTGGGACACAATCTGAAAGCTCTAACATGTCTCTCTTCTTATAATTCAGGGAGGTGCATCTTAGGTTATTAACACCCACATAGACTATGACTGAGTCATACTAGTATTCGTGGTTCAGTGTCCTAACTGCATGTGTGATCTAGCAGAGCCTTGCCCATGATAGGCAACTGACCGTAACAGTCTCCTTACTCAGTCTGGTGAGTGAGGCATCAGTGCGTCTCACAATAGAGTCTCCAGTACCAAAATATTGGGTTATGCGGTAGTTTGCCTTAAGGGTCACAGAAGTTAAGACATTGTGATGTGTGGTTGTGTGTGTCAAAGGGAGTGTTTTCTTTGTCGAGTGCTTGGAAAGTTGCTGAGGACACAGTATGGGAGGCTTTTGAGGTTTGGGTACATTGTAGTTAAGAGCCTCAAAACAGGAGTTTATGTGCTTGATCCATAGTAGGTGTAGTGTATGTGTGTGTGTGTGTGTGTGTGTGTGTGTGTGTGTGTGTGTGTGTGTGTGTGTGTGTGGTTTGTGTGAGTGTCTTACTGACAACCTGTTTAGAGATATCAGTGCCTTTAAGCGAGAGCTTTGCCTCCAAAGACAAAGTGTTATTACATCTCTCGCGTACTGTTTCAGTCTGCTTAAGAATAAGGTAGATGTCAGTAAACTTGAGACAATTGCTATATTGTCTCAGGATGCACAATTTTATGTGGCTGGTTATGGAGACATTAGAAAAGTGCATTTCCATTGCTGCAGATCTTGTTGTTGTAATCTATGATGGGTGGTGCAAGAGAGGCTTGTAACTAACTACATCTGGAAATGTTGGACTAAGGGGAGAGGTCTGGAACTAATCTAAAATAACACTGGTAGGGTAATGCTTCCCACCAGGCAAAATAGCTGCTCTGCACTAGCTGGATACTTGAGAAAATAGCAGAGGAAGTTTTATATGGAAAATTACAATTTTTGGTGCCTGTGTCCAAGGGACTGTAACCCACTGTGGCACAGCTCAGCACAGGTTATAGTTTCATAGTATAGTACTAGGCTATCTGCCCTGGGGCATTTGTAGGCCTAGCCATAGTGATGTGGCTTTTGCCACCCCATGAAATGGTACAAAAAATGTACAGAATAAATTTAGAATACTGTGCCTCTGTCTAGTAGTGACACAATGAAGGTCCCCTTATATAATAGAATTAGTTTACTGTGCCCCTGTCTAGCAGTGACACAGATGTGACCCCTGGGATAAACTTACGATCTCCCATCCACTCATCAAGATTTCTCTTGAAGAGAGTCAGTGAGGGGCTCTGCCTAATACGAACTGGGATCTTGTTCCAAAGCATGGGAAGCCTCTGGGTTATGAATCTATCCCTCCAGCATGTCCTATTTATACTTGTGCTGAGGTTTAAATCTTTAGCTCTCGTGGTCCTGATGGATTTGGATTTTTTGAGGTGGAGCATGTCCATCAGATCCTGATTGGGTATGGCCTTGTACGTCAGGCAGAGATCACCTCTGAGCAGGCGGTATGCTACTGAATAGAGCTGAAGTTTCTTTAGTCTGTCAGAATAAGACATATGTTGGAGACCCTTGATCCTCTTGGTGAGGTACTTTTGTGGTCTCTCCAGCTGTTGCAAATGCCGGGTGAGGTACATACCAAATGGGGCATTGTACTCAATCATGGGTCTGATGAGGGAGGAATATAGGGGTACAATGACATCCTTGGATCTGGATGTGAATCCCTTCATGATGAGGTGTGCAAGGTAGAATGTTTTTCTAACCACTTTGGCAACGTGGGTGTCAAATGAGAGGTCGCTGTCGACTTGGGTCCCTAGGTCTCTGATTACTTTTTCCATACTCAGTGGGTTGCTGTCTATGTGATAATTTGTGGGTACTTATAGGAGACGAGATAGAGAGGAATTCAAACAGTAAATGATAAAAATGGAACATTAGTGTACATAAGGCTCAGATCCTGTGTTAATTCACAACTCTCACTATTGTGAGTGATACTTCAAGTCTAAGGTACCCAAACAAAGTAAAATGCAAGGAGTAAAGTGCAACTCTAATGTTATGGAGACATTAGAAAAGTGCATTTCCATTGCTGCAGATCTTGTTGTTGTAATCTATGATGGGTGGTGCAAGAGAGGCTTGTAACTAACTACATCTGGAAATGTTGGACTAAGGGGAGAGGTCTGGAACTAATCTAAAATAACACTGGTAGGGTAATGCTTCCCACCAGGCAAAATAGCTGCTCTGCACTAGCTGGATACTTGAGAAAATAGCAGAGGAAGTTTTATATGGAAAATTACAATTTTTGGTGCCTGTGTCCAAGGGACTGTAACCCACTGTGGCACAGCTCAGCACAGGTTATAGTTTCATAGTTTCATAGTATAGTACTAGGCTATCTGCCCTGGGGCATTTGTAGGCCTAGCCATAGTGATGTGGCTTTTGCCACCCCATGAAATGGTACAAAAAATGTACAGAATAAATTTAGAATACTGTGCCTCTGTGTAGTAGTGACACAATGAAGGTCCCCTTATATAATAGAATTAGTTTACTGTGCCCCTGTCTAGCAGTGACACAGATGTGACCCCTGGGATAAACTTACGATCTCCCATCCACTCATCAAGATTTCTCTTGAAGAGAGTCAGTGAGGGGCTCTGCCTAATATGAACTGGGATCTTGTTCCAAAGCATGGGAAGCCTCTGGGTTATGAATCTATCCCTCCAGCATGTCCTATTTATACTTGTGCTGAGGTTTAAATCTTTAGCTCTCGTGGTCCTGATGGATTTGGATTTTTTGAGGTGGAGCATGTCCATCAGATCCTGATTGGATATGGCCTTGTACGTCAGGCAGAGATCACCTCTGAGCAGGCGGTATGCTACTGAATAGAGCTGAAGTTTCTTTAGTCTGGCAGAATAAGACATATGTTGGAGACCCTTGATCCTCTTGGTGAGGTACTTTTGTGGTCTCTCCAGCTGTTGCAAATGCCGGGTGAGGTACATACCAAATGGGGCATTGTACTCAATCATGGGTCTGATGAGGGAGGAATATAGGGGTACAATGACATCCTTGGATCTGGATGTGAATCCCTTCATGATGAGGTGTGCAAGGTAGAATGTTTTTCTAACCACTTTGGCAACGTGGGTGTCAAATGAGAGGTCGCTGTCGACTTGGGTCCCTAGGTCTCTGATTACTTTTTCCATACTCAGTGGGTTGCTGTCTATGTGATAATTTGTGGGTACTTATAGGAGACGAGATAGAGAGGAATTCAAACAGTAAATGATAAAAATGGAACATTAGTGTACATAAGGCTCAGATCCTGTGTTAATTCACAACTCTCACTATTGTGAGTGATACTTCAAGTCTAAGGTACCCAAACAAAGTAAAATGCAAGGAGTAAAGTGCAACTCTAATGTAATAAATGAAGCTCTGATCCCGCAGCAATTCACAATTCTTTCACTAATATGAGACTATGGTCCCCAGACCACGCTAAATTGCAAACAGTTGACTTTTAGTTAAAACAAGGAAGAAAATGCACAATACATAATTCAGATAAACATTCTCAATATTACAGCATGCACTGATTGAAATGAGATGATATGAAACAAAGGCAAACTTAAGCTTTAAGAGTCGAATGGGACTATGTTATATGCCTGAGCTATCCGTGCCCACTAGAATTAGCACAGGATGGGTCTTCGAAAGTCTTAATCTACAGTAGGGGCAAGCAGCTAAAAAGCTACCAAGTTTAAAACAATGACAAGAATTGGGTGGGTAGGTGGTAAAAAATCCAAACATCAATGCAGTCAAACAGTAGTTTTAAACTCAGAGCTCTTGTAGCTTGAGAGTAATGTAAGTTTGTTTGTGTCTTTCGGCTTTTCCCAGTTAGGGGTTATCACAGCGGAACTCCGGTCCGCTAATGATTGGTAGTGGATTTCTACGTACCGGGTTACCAGCCATGACGCATAACCTTCAATGAAGGCATGCCCCATTCACATATGCCTCCACATAGAAGACGCTCTAGCTGAGAATCGAACGGGACAATGTCTTGCTATGAGGTGACAACGCTACCGCAGCACCACCACCACAGTGCCTTGAGAGTAATGTAAGTGAATACCTTAAATAAGAAAACTGCTTCTTAGCTCCTCCCACTAATTAGCTGGTTCTAATTCCTATTCAGTCAATAATTAACTGACCCGAGCCAACAAGTTTTAGGAGTCCAAGAAAAAAAAAACTTTGAGGTAAAACAGATTTCAAAATATAACAAACTATAATATAATAAGATCAAAATCTACAAGTAATGGAAACAGCTAAATCTTAAATGTAGAAAATCCAAAATTCAATGCAGTCAAACATCAGTTTTAAACTCAGCACTCTGTAGCAGGTGTAGCTTTACCTCTAGTCAAAATGTGGCACACCTTTTCTATAAAATGAACACGTGTGGACATCTGCTTGCCGGTATCAATGCACATTGTAAGGAAATGCATCCAACTGTATAACAAGCACTTCTTCAAAGCCTGCAAATTTGCCTCCATGGTAACAGCCAGCATCTTCTAATCAAGAAAAGGAGATGCAGACTGACACTAGAATACTGAACAAGTAATAAAAGGAGTATATATCTGTGTGACTTATAGCTGCATTTGGCAGAAGAGCTACTCTCCCACATGCGGGATGGAGGAACAGTGTCTCTGACACATCATGGAGGGTTCCCTTCATGGAGAGTTCCCTTGTAGGGTGATTGCTACAAAAGAAGACACTGTTTCTTATGTCCATGGTGAGGCTGAACCTAAGCAGCTTCCACCAGGAAGAAAGGAGGAGGATTGCACAAGTAAGGAGTTCAGATTGCCGAGTCTTAGAAGAATCTATAATGATTTGCTAAGTCTCCTTTCACTAAGACTTGAAAAATCATAGCTAAACTGTTATGAACACAAAGTATAATCTAAATGAACTGTAAGTTATTGCATCAGCACTCACACAAAATTAATAACTTCCAGAAAGGGTTTTGCCCTCTGCAGAATCCACTGCAGAAGCTTCCCCCCCCCCACACCTCCAACCTCTGTATATATACAAACTTTGAGGTTACAGCACCTGCAAACTGACCACATGGGCGGAAATGCATTAATTCTCTATCTAGAGTATTTTCCTCCTGGAAACACAGGTCTGCCAAGCAGAGGGCTTCCTAGCAGCCTCAATTAACTCCAATACCCTGATCAGAAAATCAAATGGAATCAGGTATCCTACATCATGAACCAGGTTTTCAGATGAAGCCAAATTCCCCACAATCCACAGAATACATCATTAGTGTGGAATATAAAAGTTTTCAGTATTAGTACCTACTTTAGGGCCTGAACCACCTTTCTCAACTTACAAGTGTTGATAAGAGTAATATTTACTCTTTCTTTGATAAATTCTATACAGTGGCAGAAATAAAACATTCACTGAAAATTTTTAAAGACATTTGTTAACCAGGTAAGTTAAACAAACACAATATCCCTTTTCAGGGGTGACACGGGAGCATCTGCGTACCACCCAATGTCAGACAAGCACTGACTCCATATACAGGGTGTATGACCTTATGTTCCACCTCCTGCTTAGTTGCCACATAGACTAGCTATCCGATACCATTACAAAAGGCCCAAGCAGGAGTTCCTTTCCTAAAGCCATTAAGCATGGAACAACACCCTCAGCACCAAAGGGCTAATGTGCAGCATCTTCCCCTATGGGAGCCATACTCCCAGCACTATGTGGGAGTCATGGTGACATCCCCAATCTGTAAGTGAAGTGCCAGAAGACAGAATTTGACTATCTGCAGGTAAGACCCTCTAGAAGGCTAGTGGGGATTGTCCACACTCCAAAGCCCAGTAACAAGGCTCTACCCCTAAAAGAATTTCTGCAAGCATGTGGTGGGCAATGAAACACTGACACTTCATAATGCATTACAACATCTGCATCCTTAGGCATGCAAATGGCTCCATGAAGATTGTGGCAGCGATCAAGCCCAGAAGATGTGCAGTCTGATCCTGGACTTTGCATTGTATCCTCAACTACAAGGCCAAATCCATGGTTTCTTAGGTGCACTTCAATGGCAGGAATCAGCAACACTGGAAACTGCCTAATTCTGCCTTGATACAGGATTTCTGCTCATGGGTCAGAATACACTTCCTCTAATTTATGGTCACCCCCACATATTACAACAGCAGAAGCATTTAAGAAGGACCACTTTAGGAAATTCTTGGATGAGGCTACACAGAGCCAGTCAATCTGACAGAGAAACACCAATATATCCTTTTCATGCAATATGTTTGGCTAGCATGGCCAACCTTGGTCAAGGTCTCTGCAAACTGATGTAAACTCAAATGTCACATGTTGCATTACAAACTACGTCCATCCAGAGATAACCAGAACAATTTGCTGTGAAGAAACCAATTGCTAATGTGCCAGAAAGGTGTCTATCATGTCCAGTGGCATCAGCCAGCTGTTGTCTGGGAGGAAAGGCATGATGTCTGCAGGGTCGCCATCAAAAACTGAATATAATGGATGTACTAGATGAAGTTACCGAGATCTAGAATGGAATGGAAACTATCTACCCTATGGAACAAGAAAAACTTGGGATTAAATCTCCTAAACCAATACAAGACAATATTTACTGCACATTTGAACATTATTTCTGACCACATCCTAAAGGCTTGGTTGAAATCTTATCTGTCAAAAGAGCACTTCGGGGGGGGGGGTGCAATAAGCTCAAAAAAGTGGCTTAGGCAGACCACTTCTAGAAGCTACTGACTTTTTTGATAGTTCTCCAAGATGAGACAAATTCAGAAAAATCACCCCAACTTGCAGTCCAAGATAGACATCAAGACTGTGTCAGGATGGCTGGTGGATTCAACTTCACTAATAACTTTTCTAGGACTAGAGGAGGCAACAGAGCATGGCCATTAGGGCCGTCCTATGCTGGTAACAAGGCATCATCGTCTTTTGGGGCTGGTAAAGCCTAGACTAGAAGAAAAGGTTGTGGAGTTAGAATGTAGAGGTCATTAATGCTCTGCACAGAATTGAAAGCCTATGTCCTCCTCAGAAGCTTGTCCAGTGGGCCCTGCGCAGACTGATCAAAATGTGCTTTCCCAAAAAAATAAGCATTCATGAATCTGCTTTTTTGTTCCTCCTTCAAGGAGGACTACCTCAGCTATGCCATCCTCCACATGAATACCTTTAAGTGGTCCTAGCCAACGAACAGTACAGTCTAAGCTACAATGGAAGATATGTTCTCCCACTTATGAAGTCATACACAGAGTTTCATCCTCCTCAAGTTCAAACTTGGGAAGAAATCCAAAGTTATCCAACAAGGTAGGACTAGAAGTGGGACAAGTGAGAGAAACAGTGGAGGTGTATGAATTCCAGCATGGCAGAAGATATACACTTCTTGTCACATTTGTCATGGAGTCCTGGCAAGTTGCAAGATGACAAAATATTGTTGTCATCTCTGGGACCTATGCTAAGCCAAAATGATAATGATTTCATCATTTTAATTTAGAGAAATGTATTCAAATTTTGACTTGTAGACAGAAGCTGTCTGCCTTCTTGGAGGATGACTGGGCAAATCCAGGGAGTTTCTACTCTAGCCTGATGAAATCCTTAATAACTGACCTGGGGGGTTAAACCTAGGGGATGTTTAGCCTTTCTCTCAAGAAACTTCGTCAGATGCTTTTTGGGGAAAGGGATAGGGGCGCAAGGGAACTTCTTGCTGTTTCTCATAAGCCTAAGAACATCTCCCCTAGCTCTTCCTCATAAGCCTAAGAGCATCTCCAAATGTGGGTAAAAGACATGGCATACAGTCTAGGGTATGGGTTCACTGTCCTTGACCGAGACAGTGACATCAGGATCCTCTGAATCACCATAGGATCTGAAGTGTGAGTGAGTACCACACTTTATTACCCTATTCTACAAGAGGTGACAAGTGGAAAAGTAAAAGCATTAAATGTCAAGCCATATGTAATGCCATTTTTAAAACATTGGTTAAGCAGCAAGATGCAAGTCAGGATTGGGAGGTATCTTTTAAACCTTGAAAGACATTACCAGTGGTGTCCCACAGGGCTCTGCACTGTGGCAACTTCTTTCAGGACCATTCTTCCAAAATTTAAAGATGGGAAATGGGTTAAGGGTAACCAAACCTGCTGAGGACTGCAAAGTCAGTAACCTAATCACTTCAGCAAAATATGCTTAAGTTCTCAAACCTGGTTCACAAAAGTGACACAGCTAGTGCGGTAATAATGCCTCTACTTTTAATGTTAAATAACTATATTTATGTTAGTAAATGTAGCATTATGCGACTTGGCAAACAGGGCATAAATTATGATTGTATGATTACAGAATAAACAGGCTGTGTTTGGTATAAATATGATTCACAAGGTCTTCCCAAGGTTTTGTACTTTTTGAGCAAACCACCTTAAAAAATGTGGAAAGGTACAGACTCCTTATAAAAAAATCACAGGCTTGGAAAACTATTCATAAAGGCTTCAGAAACTGTCACTACTTTCTGTTTCATAAAAGTTACTAAAAGGTGACATTTGCCTGATCTAGTTATATTTGAAAGTCTGTGTTTTTCACACAACACAGAGGAACCTAACACACCAGAACAGAGAACCTGATACTAAAAAAATACCAATAGCAGGAAAAAAAAACAGGATCCTCAGTGAGAACTCATTTCACTATATCAATGCAGTGCATAACCTCATGGAAAAACAGTTCTATTGAATCTGTGGATGAAACTCCAAAATCAACCATTTTTGCAGTTGGACAATCCTCATTCACCCCACACTTCCTTTTAATTACACATACTAACTCAACAGTAATATAACTATGTGGATAACAGAAACACCCTGCAAAATTGAAAAAAATCTAATTATACATACTGCAGTCTAGTTGATCTGACTGTGGAGTATACAGCCTTTAAAACAAACAGGGAAGGCAGTTAAGAACATCAGGGATAGTAAATTACATATAATGACAGATTTTGTTGAAAGATAGATACCCCCCAAAAAAAACAACAGATAACATTGTACAACAGTTTCTAATATCACGGAATAAACTCATTATAATCAGAAAACGTCATTCACAAACTTCTTTCAAAAATAATCATAACATTTGGAAGAGAAGTGGAAATGTCAGCATGAGGGTATAGTAATCCAGCTTTCTGAAGACCAGTAGGTCATAACATTGACATTCAATCAGTGAATCTATGAATTAGTACCAAGAAGGCATGTTGTACAGAAACATGGGCTATCTGAGGTGAGTGGCTATATTTCAGAAGTTTGGTGTACAAGTTAGTATACAATTCCAAAACTCCTAGCTGCTCTAAACCAGCTGTTGTTTACACTAACCAAACTAAATCCTGTATTTTACCATATGCATACAAGCTCACTTATTTCTTAAATTAATATGTAGTTAGAGTTTAAATGAAATACATACATTCCTTCCCAGACTGGAAATTCAATTTTCTCTTAAATTATGTGTTCATGCTTATTTGTCATCCAGAAATAACACAATGCACAGCTGCTGTAACATGCACGGTTTATTTTACGTGCTTCTGCATTAGTGTCACTCTCCCTGAGTGAGTGAGCATGGTGTGTATGAAAGGGATGGGACTGAGCTTGTTATGATGAAAGCTGTGGTTCTGACTGCACTATCCTGTACTATGCTGCCAGTTGCAATGATGCATACACTTAACATTGTAAGGCAAATAATTATTTCAGTGTCACCTGCCAAAACATGCTGCTAAGTGGCTACTATAAATTCTCTCTACATATAACCTTTATTGTTACTCTTTTGGTTGGGGCTACAGCTAGAAATGACATGCAAGCATTAGTCCACTTAACCCAGTTTAGCAAATAGAAACAAACTTTCAGAAATAATTACAAACAAGTTTATGTGTGAGCCATGGTGTTTCTAAGGAGTATTCTGGGATTATTATCATGATTATTGTTAAGCATTCTGAGGCAGATCAACTATTTTGTGTGTTTTTTTTGGAAACTCACTAACTGTAACAGGGTAAGAGAATTCATCTGACAAGGAACTCCAAACAATTCAGAGCAGGTGTGGCAGATGATTAGAAGCCCACAACAAAAGAAAGGGATAATAAGAGATGAGAATATACTATGGAGTTTAGAAAATATTCGTGCTGAGTTTAGACATCCGCAACCATCAAGCCCGTCCTCACTGACACATTTGGCCTGCACTTCCTGGCATCCAAGGACACTGTGAAAGGGAGGCAGGAGTTGGGGATTGTACATGGTTTCATGTTTCAGATGAGCTTATCTCGGCCAGCATGAGTCACTTGGTGTTGTCTGCAGCTCCACCTGAAGATAGTGGTGGGCCTACAGTACTTATAGCACAACGACTGATAGTTTACTTTTTTTTAACATGTCTTTTGATAAAACGTACATAAATAAAGATGTTGTTTCATAAATCCCAGGAATGTCTCTTAAAACAGCAGCTTGCAAAAATGGTACTGTGACAATGTATATCTTTTGATCAGGGTAAATCAACCAAAAAGCCAGATGGCAAAATATTTCTGGTTCCTGTGTACTATCTTAAACTTCATGTGTTTATAGGATTAGGGAGCACAAAGACTTTAATGCTGATAGATTAGTTGTGCTGACTACTGCAGATGTTAAAATGGATCGTATCAATATTGACATCAAGGGTTGTACTGTAACAGCACGTCATTATTTGTTTAGCAATTGTCAACAGTAAGTGCACACAGACACATCAGCAGCATTACATATAACAAGAAAACAAGACTTTTTTTTATCATCCTAATTGGGCTGTAGCTGCTTTTCACTGCCTATTGCAAAAATAATTAAGACTCAGAATGGCTCTTGTCCATTAATATAATCGAGACTGTTACATAACGTATGAACTATGCTTGGAACGACATTTTCTGTTTAAAAAAGGTCTGTCACACTCAAATGTATTATCTTTTCAGTTGTATTTGGCCTACACTACTTATGATGGCTGGGTAAATTAACAACTGAAATTAAAAGCCCATTTTAGGCTAGTAGAGTGACATGTTATAAAGTATTCAACCATTTTAAGCAGATGCAAAGACAGATTAAAAAGATGAGAAGCATAGTCACCCTATAAAGAACATTCAGACAAAACAGTAGTTTGCAAAGTTCACTTTAAATTGCTCAGGGCCAAGTTCCAGCAGGCTGATCATGAATTATAAGTATTAATTTCTGAGGTAAATAATTTTAGCTGACTAAGTACAGCAACACACAGATCTGTAGCCTCAATGAATGAATGAAAGAAGCGATCTGACTTAATGAAAGATAATGAACCAGCGCTAGCAGTGTTACAGGCATTGAAAACACCACAGGAATAAGTAATTCTCCCTATTAAGTTATGATATTTTGTTTTGCATCTGAAGATTCACCATCAGGTCTTAAAAATGCTGTCCTGATTAGCCAGGTGCCCTAAAGAAGTTCCTGCAGCACTCTGCAGTTGATGACTGTTGCAGGGAAAGGGGTACTGAGGATGCTGGCTATGGATACGTGGCACATGTCCAATATTTATCTGATTAACATCTGTGACACTAATCCACAGTGCTTTCCCGTGCGATGACCAATCAGGGGTTGCTGTTTACCTCCCTTGAAGGCCCTGGTGTTTGCATCTACAACAGATGAATGCAGCTTGATGGTTATTGGTGGTCACACTGTAAAACTTGTATGCTTCCCCTATAGTCATACAATGTATGACATCAACAGCAAGTGAGGTTAGGCAATTTTGGTGGGACACTCAACCACCACCCTCACCCGAGAAGTGACTGTGCATGTCAGAGAACTAAGGCTTTCACACTAGACGATATATTTTCTTACAGGTCACTGATGGAATTTTCAGGGCAGTAGGTTTCTTGAGCACACACTGCCTTATGGACTCATCTAACCTTGAATGATTCAAACCTTCTTTTTTCTTTCCCATGTGTAAATTTTGCATTTTAATTAAAAAAAAGACAAGAAAAGAAAATGTTATACTGGTGTCAGGGGCTGAGATAGTTCCTCACCCAGCCCTAAGGGCTTAAGAAGAGTTATTTAACACATTTAATTCCATACAATATTTTTGTGTGATAGTCTGTAAGCTGAAGTAATTGTTTATATTTTTAAAACATAAAGTGAAACACAGACCTAAAACAAGACTGAAATCCCCTTTATCTTCAGTGCTTTGTACTGTTTTAGCTTATGCTTCATTATCTTACAAACTAAGAAACTCCATTTGCTCAAGTTACCTGCTAACCTGTAAAAGCATGTTAGACACTTGCTGCAGAACTTGACTGAATTACATTACTTGTACAACAGGCAGAACAAACAAAAGCTATGAACTATGTAGATATGCAGAATTAGACTCCAAAGTTTGTTGAGTTACCAAAGCAACATTCATTATGTGAAAATGTGTGACAGCGGAAAATGGGAGCAGTCTACATGACTAACACCACCACCCCCCCCCAGAATAAAAAAGCAAATACACCTTAAAGTCCTGTTGCAGACAGTAAGTAGATGACTTCAGATTACATCACTCCACACAATACTCAGGTTTTCTCAATGTGAGCCATCGTCTCACTGGTCCACTAACAGAACCTGAAGCATAACAAACCCCATGACAGCAACCAGGACCAATTAACCTTGGCAAACAAAATAAACCCAATGAAACAGCAGGTGACATTAGTTGCAAAGCACATGTAATGTGGAGGGAAAGCTGCCAGTAACTCCACAATGCAGGAGATTTTGCAGCAGCATTTGGATTTTATTTTTATTATTGGTTTATCTTTGACTTTTTTTTTTTTTTTTACCATTAGTTTATCTTTGACTTTTTTGTGTGTTTTTTTTTTTATTATAGGTTTATCTTTTACCTTTTTTCCCTATTGGTTTATCTTTGACTTGATCTACCACATTAATATATCCATTTTTTAATTTTTGATTTTGCAGTAACACCATCTTACTTAAATATACTAACTGTCATTTCACAATGGGGGGAAAGATAAAACTCATGCAAGGGTTAAACAAATATCATGCATGACTGCAATCTCACAGTACAGTCAATAAGTAGAAAAAAAAAAACAGGACTGTTACATTTGGGGAATGGAAGATATTGTGTTCCTGCAGTTACCATTTGTGGAATGGCACTCCTCCCTTTCTCACCACTCACAATGAAAGTTTATTCAAACCGTGCTGAAGCAGCCAACATATGCAAAGCTTTTTGAAAGCTGGCATCCTGTACTTTTGTCTGTGGGTCAGAGACAGCTAATTTTGTTTATGATTCTTTGGTGCTAAACCTCTTGGCTTCAGATCCTGTTACCTCAGATGTTTCACACTGATCTATGCTGATATTGCTATAAGGCTTTATTATATTACTCTGTATGGCAGTCACTACTTTGCTTGCACATTAATGCTACTTTTCTTACATGTGCTTATTTGTTACTTGTTGTACAGCTATGTATTTTGGCAGCTTTTCTCTCTGAGTCCTCAATGAAAATGGCTTCTGCCCACTACAGCTACCTCAGTTAGCAAAATTATAATAAAAATGTAAATATCAAACAAATGAGTAAATGTGTTAACAGAAAAAGAAGAAGAGGGTGTAACTGGGGAAGAGAGGACTACTTAAAGCAAGAGAATTCCCAATATATTTACACAACCAGTGAAACTAAAAGATTTGGCTAAGTACATCAGATTTTCAAAACAGAAAAGGGCTATGTTTTTTCCTATTTTATATGACATTGACTTATAAAAGTGCTTTTTGTGGGAAATTGAATTTTCATATTTTTAAAGAGAATCCTTATAACTTCCTTCAGAGTTTTCGTAATGTTTGTCCAGATGTGTTTGAGACTGATTCTGGATAAAGACAATTCTTATTCAGTGCTGATACACACAGAAGAATCGACTACACATACAATTCTGTTTAGTAAGGGTAAGGACAATCTCGCTAATGCAGCACACCAGGCTCTGCATCTCCCAATAATAATTAAGCAGGTGGATAAAGGTGCTATGGGTTGTGGACTGAAGAAGGACCAATTGTTTGAATGAAGAAGAGTAACAGCCAGATAATTCTGAATTCTATGCACATTTATTTGTTAATGATATAAACATTTCAAAATAAGAAACTGCCTCTTGTGTTTAACACTATTACCTCTGGTATTCTCACTCAGTTCTTGGAATTAATGGAGGAGGTTCAGATGGAATAATTAATGACTATTTTACTTGCTGCATCCTTATATATACCTCCAATACCTCTCAATTGTCTGGATTTTTGCAAAATGGCCAGATGTTTGCCTCACATTTTTGGTCTGTTCCTCATAATATTTGTGCTTTTCTGGCAAACCACTTAGGGTTGAAGTCATTAAATAATGACATAAATTTGAATTTCAGGCTGCATATTCTTCAGAAAAGCCATGCTAACAAAAATCCCGTTACTCTAGCAACTAAATTTAAAAGTGCAATATTTAAAATCCTATTTTTAACCCTTCTTCCCCCGATTATTTTAGGCTTTGTCCAGATTTCATGGTTTAAGCAGTTAACAGGTATGATATCTCCTTCTCTCTATCGCAGATGCATGGTTATGGTCTGTAGCTTTTTATTCTATGTATTCATAAAGCAGGGCAATCCCAATGGATAATACTGCTACTTTTCAGGTTGACCCAGGAACACTATCTGGTTTAAGTGGCTTGCTCAGAATTGCACAGTTTAGAGGTAGAAGCTGAGGAAAGAAATTCAGGACTACAGGATGAAGCTCATTAGTTGCTCATAGTTTTAAATCTTTGAGCTAAACTGCATGTAATCATACATACATGTGTTTCTAGCTTCACTGAAAGAACGCTAAAGTGGATATCAACAATTGGACAGATACTCAAACAGATGAAATCTGAAAATCCTTGGGAGGAAAACTAGGGAGACATACTAGGGTAAGGAGCAGTTTAGGATGGAATAATATGCATAACAAGCCTGTCAAAGGAACTTTTACTTGCAGAATGTGAGTCAGGTCAACTGTACCTCATAAAGATAAGTGACGTCTGCAGCACAGATACTCACCATGGTCACTTTACTAAAGCACTAGATGCAGCCATTCCCAACTGGTAGAACTACCACTAGGAGCAAAGTTATGCAGCTTAACAGTCACTTGTCTCCCCTTCTTCATCAACAGCAAATGATACAAGCCAATCTGACTTCTGAAGACCCTTTCCTCTTTATAATACAAAACCAAAGCTACTAGCTAACAATCAGAGTGTTGAGATGCAATTCACTTCTACTCTGCGTATATGATGAGAAAAGGCTAGAAAGTAGACAGATCGGTAAAGGGAAACTTGGAGATCAACATGAGGAAGAGATGAGTACTGGACCTCAGGGAAACCTGCCCCCCTGTGGAATACTAAACAATGTTCCTTATACACAACAGCTTGAATGGGCAAAAGTGTCACAGAGCCTTCCAGAATACAAATATCGTGATTACAGTACAATGGGGCAAACACAGCTCTCATAATCACAAAATTCAGGTCCAAGAGGAGCACCAATTTTTAACTTGATGACCTCATACAGCAAACTCATCTTAAAAACTGACTAGTCAAACTTTAAGTGGCTACATGCCTATTCTATTGTCCATAAATGTCTGACAGAGTGGACACAGACCTACAGTCCTTTAAAGAATAGCAACAGAGATTCAATTCAAACATATACCTTGGGAAAAAGTCCAAACAATCTCAGATGAAGATTTAGGACTCACACCCCAATTTGCTTCCATTACACACTATTTGTAATGCAAAACAGTAATATTTTTGAGATTTCTTCTGAAAGATTCCAGGGGAAGAATTGTTGCTTTTCAATAGGCCAGTCCAGCTGGTAGCTGTAGCCGCCAAATGCTAAGGTACACAGAACCACTGAGTTGCTGTCAGTGTAAACATGCAACAGTTTACATAACGCTTTACTAACAGACTAAGAAGTAGTAGAATTTGAACTACAGGGGGTGGAACTTGACCTAGCCAGACAGACTGCCAAAAGAAGAAAGCACTTACCTACTGGCCACATTTCTTTTTTCTCTCTTAGAAACAGGACAGGTTGTATTTTCCTACTGCTGGATAGGGCTGCCCACAAGATGGATAAAGCAAATAAAACTTCCCCTCTTCTGGGAGAACAAAGAGGTCCAAGGTGATAGATGAATGCCAACTCATGCTGACCACAATAAATTTGAAACACCTCAGTGGATATATGGTGGGCCAACTGTCCATTTCTGCAATCCCAAAAAAGAAAGCCTTGTTCTAGAGGTTTAATCATCTAATTGTTCAGATACCATACTAGCTGAATTAATCAGAAAGAGTTCCGGGCAGAGATGAGCTCTTAGATCCTAAAGGCATAAAAGATTGTCCTCAAATCCATGGACCTACTATGCAACATCCTCTTCTGTGGACTCCAACAGCTGCAGTCTGTGAGATTGTCCAGCTAAGAATCAAGACTGAAGTTATAAGTGCCTGTCTCAGACTATGAGTGAAGAATTAGCAGCCAACCTAGAGAGTGGAAAAGCAGATCTACCAAATCCGAGGTCTATCAGCAAAGGACCAAAACAAATATGTTGTGGCCTTTTCCTTTTATACTGAGCAAGAATTCCACATTAGAATTTTCCTCCAATGGAGAATGGATCTCCACAACAACAACATAAAGGTGATCTGCATTCTTGGTAACAGCAGATAGGAATTAGGTTGCTACTTCGCTACAAAACTGTTGTCCATCAGAAGTGGTACCACAGGACAGGTAAACAATGACTCCACAATCTCCTCATCCACATAAATATTCAAGCAAATTTTATGAGATGATAAAATGTGCTCTGGATAGCACAAAGTACTACTCATCATCCTCGAGAAGACAATGAGAATCTCTGAGTCTAGAATCCGAGGAAGTAAAGAAAGAAATTGTCCTTCTGAAATGGCTGACTGTGGTCTCCCAAACAACAGCTCTTGATGTATGAGATTATAGCTCTCAACTTCTTTGGTCAAAGCCAAAACAATAAGGGGGTGGGGTCTAGGGCCCCAAATCAGGGATGAGAGGTAAATATTAGTCTAATTCATTTAGAAAGTTAACAGAATGGGTATTGCACCAACATATATTGTCAAAAGAATAACAAGTATAAAACTCTAATGTCTGGAATTAGTGGTCGACTAGAATTATCAGTGACTTACAAGAAATCACAACATTTTATGAGGGACAAGGTGAGACAAAACCATGGACATTCTGCAAAATGAGGGACATTTAAGGGATATGTTTAGCATAGAGAAATGAGAAGCACAAATCTAGCCTGATAGAAGAAATGAATGTGCTGAAGGGAGTAATGTCAGAGCAGCCAGCAATGGTTAGGGAATTGTCCCTGTAGGGTTAACATCAGTGGGGTCAAACTAATACTTGTCTCTTTCTTCTTGTCATCCAGTACTGTGGCAATTTGCCTTCAATGGATAACATACATCAAAATCAGCACCTTCTTTATACCCCATGACCCCTGTTGCTCCAATTACATCTTGAAGTTAATTTGATAACAAGATAAAGCCTGATACATTACTCTAAACTTTATGAGACTCTAGCCTAAGGGGTCTAAGTTGGTGGTCAATCTGGTAGAAAGATGGAATTGAATTTATTATGTGTGACATGGTGGAGCTCTCGGATTATGTGGCCCAGGCAGGTATGACACTAGCCTTGAGCAGTATCCTACCATCACCCAGAATGATACCGCAGTACAAACAAAAAATGATTGACTTCAACAATTGGCTAAGTTTCTAGTAATCTAGTGTCATTCTAAGGGGATCCAGTATCTGTCTGCTTGGGATGACATGACTGACAGACCTCGATGCTTTGCCAGAGATGGCCTACATCTGTCACCCCTGGGTTTCTGGATACTGGCTAATGCTCTTGCCACACCTAAAGTGTCAAAGACCAAATTACCACCATAACAGCTATAAATAAATGATGTCTGAGGATCATGCTGCTCAAAGCTAGAAGTCTAAATCACAAGATGCACTCACTCAAAGCACTCCTCAAAATGGAGAACATTGACATTTGTGCTGTAACAGAGACCTGGTTTAAAGCAGCAGAAAGTACCCCTGTGCTACCAGGCTATAACTCATTCCACACCTTTCAGCCCTGAAACATAGACCAAAGCTCCAAAGGTGGTGGTTCTCCATATTCATAAAGGATATGCACACCTCCAGACCAGTAGCCCAGCATAATGCATCTGAGGTACTTCAGGTACAACTAACATTGGGTATGACAGCGATCCAAGTCATAACCTGCTATAGGTCCCCAATCATGTCCCTAGACTCTCACTCCACATTTCTTAGCACCCTGGAATCTATCAAGGTCCAACCCAACACTCTCATACTAGGAGACTTCAACTTCCCCTCCATCATTTGGGAAAACTACTCAAGCACCAATACACTGGCCCACCACTTCCTGGAATTCATCATTTCCAATGCCCTAGACCAGCTCATTCCGACCCCCCCCCCCACTAGAGGAATCAACATCCTTGACCTGGTTATTACTAATATGGGCAAATATTGCTCTACACCAATAGTTCATAGGTAGGTACTAGGCTATTGGCCCTAGGGTCTATATACGCCTAGCCAAAAAAGTACCCAGACTTTTGCCACCCAAGAAAATTACTTTCCTGTGTCCCTGTCAAGCAGAGCCCCAGAGGTGATCCCTGGGGTGAATTTCCTATTTCCCACCCAATCATCAAGATTCTTCTTGAAGAGTGCTAATGAGGAGCTTTGTTTGATATAGATAGGTAGTTTGTTTTAGAGTATGGGAAGTCTCTGGGACATGAATCTATCCCTCCAGCATGTTCTGTTTATTGTAGTGACAAGGTTTGGGTCCCTAGAGCATGTAGCTCGGAGGGATTGGAATTTCTTTAAATGGAGCATGTCCAACAGCTCTGGTTTTGGCATAGCTTTGTATGTTAGGCAGAGATTGCCTCTTAGTTGGCGATATGCGACAGAGTAAAGCTGGAGTTTTTTGAGACGGTCTGCATAGGGCATCTGTTTGAGGCCGGTAATCCTCTTTTTGAGATATTTCTGCGGCCTTTCCAGTAGTTGTAGATGTCTTGTGAAGTGCATACTAAAAGGGGCGTTGTACTCTATAATGGGTCTATTGAGTGACGAGTAGAGGGGAACAATGACCTCTTTTTTCCTGGATGAGAATCCTTTTGTAATGAGGTGTGCCATGTAGAAGGATTTCCAGACTACTGTGGTGATGTGATTATCAAAGTAGAGACTACTGCCCACCTGTGTCCCATGGTCTCTTATCACACTTTCGGTGCTCAGTACACTACCACCTATGTGGTAGTTCATGGGTACAGAGTTTTTACCAAAGGGGATGACAGTGCACTTTTTGGCACTGAGCTTGAGGCCATGGCTTTGACTCCAGGCATCTGTCTCAGTGAAGCCCTTTTGTAGGATGTCCACATCATTAGGAGTTTTGATTATGGCTCCTAGTTTGCAGTCATCTGCGAACTTCATTATCCAAAGACCTTTTGTACTTCAGAAAAGTAGATACCAAACAGGAGAGGACCCAGGACTGAACCCTGTGGTACTCCACTTGTCACTGGTCTGAAGTCGGATTTGGAGTCTGCTACTTTCACAGTGTGGGTTCTGTCAGTGAGCCAGTTGGCAACCCATCTTGTGACATAGGGATTTATACCTAGTTTAGTGAGTTTATCTACAATTCCAGAGTGGGGGATGGTGTCAAAAGCCTTGGCGAGATCCAGATAGGCTGTGTGAACCACCTTACCCTTGTCTACAGCTTTGGTGACTGCTTCAAAGAAGTCTATCAGGTTTAGTAGACATGATCTGCCTTTTACAAACCCGAACTGGGCAGGGTTCCAGACTTTGGAGATTACCAATGTCTTTGTTTATAAGTTCCATGATGACATATTCCATGGCCTTGCAGACCAGGCTCATTAGGCTAATGGGGTAGTAGTTCCCAGGGTCAGTGGTGTCTTCTCCTTTGTGGAGTGGGATAACCGTCACTGTGCACCATTCAGTGGGCACAAAGCCTGAGGTGAGGCTATGAGTGAACATGGTGCTTAGGTGGGGTGCCATTTCATTCTGTAGTTCATGTAGAATGCAGCCTGGGATGTTGTCTGGTCCCATGGATGCTGTGTTCTTAGCTTTGGAGAGTGTGGCTTTTACCTGTGCAGCTGTGATTACAGGAACTTTGCATTATTCCAGTATAGAGATGGGCCCTTTAGGGGGTGAGAGAGGGGTAAAGTTAGCAGTGAACCTATCTGCCAGGATGTTGGCAATAATAGTTGGTTCTGTATATTTAGTGCCATTGTGCTGTAAGTCATAGCAAATCTGAGTGTTGCCATTACGATTCTTGACACAGCTATAGAATGCTTTGAGGTTGTCTTTAGAATCAGTATCAAATTTGTTTTCGTAACTATCTTTGGAAAATTTTATGAAGGATCTCAGCTTCTTACTGAGGCTGACCAGGGAATTCCTCCAATCATGGGATTTTACTCTTTTTTGCAACAGTTTCTTTCTTCTGTTGTAGAGTTTGTTTATGGCAGAGGACCACCAGATTGACTTCCTTTTTTTGGAGGATAGCATCTCGGCTCTGTTAGGGATAGCATGATCCATGCACTCGTGTAAGTGCTTATAAAGTGCATTTGTGTAGGATCCAGCAGTCATACCTCTATTGTCCATCTGCATGGGTGTCGTGAAGTTTGCCACTTCTGTCTTAAGAAGCTTGAAGTTGGCTTTGGAGAAATTTTTTACGGTCGTTTCCCTAATGGGGGGTGAGGGCGGGATGTGGATGTCTAGGATGATTAGCTTGTGGTCAGATGTGACCAGTGAGGAATTGACTTCTGGTGTGGAACACTGGTCGCCCAGGTTGGTAATGACCAGGTCTAGGATATTGCTGCCCTGGTGGGGATGTGGATAAGCTGATCCAAGCTGTTGGAATTTATGAATTTCAGAAAATGTTGAGCAAAAGAGTCGGCACATTTGTAGTTTTCCCAGTTAATGGTGGGGTAGTTGAAATCATCCATTATGAGGGTGTTGGGTTGTACCCTAATATTTTCCAGTGTATCAAGAAATGAGGAGTGGGAATCCTGGAGCATGGTGGGGGATCTGTAGCAAGTTATAATTTGGATTGCGGTCTTGCCCAGAGTTAGTTGCACTTGGATAATCTCTGATGCATTATGCTGAGCAACTAGCCTGGATGTGTGGATATCCTTAATGAATATGGACACACCTCTGCCTTTAGTGTTTTGGTCCAGGTTAGGTGGCCAAAAGGTGTGGTATGAATTATAGCCTGGTAATGCAGGAGTGCTCTCTGAAGCCTTGAACCAGGTCTCTGTCACTGCACAGATGTCGATGTTCTCTATTTTAAGGAGTGCCTCGAGTGAATGCATTTTGAGGTTTAGACTTCTAGCATTGAGTAGCATTACCCTCAGATTCTGCTTGCTTGTACCTGTTGTTGTTGTCTTTCAGCTTTTCCCGGTTAGGGGTCACCAGAGCAGAACTCTGGTCCGCTAATGATTGGCAGTAGATTTTCACGCACGCCGAGGTGCCAGCTCGACGTTCAACCTTCAATGAAGGCACGCCCATTTATGCATGGCTTTCTAATGCCCACCCAACTATGGGGAGGGCATGCAGATTCCACACAGAAGGCACTCCCTGCACTCCAGCCGAGAATTGAACGGGAGAGCCTCTTGCTGTGAGGCAACAACGCTACCGCTGCACCACTGCGGAACCGGAGGTGAATTTGTCATTTGAACCTTGCCTAAAAAAGGCACAATAGGGGTGGCAATAGCCTTAGGCAGTACCCGGAATCCCAAGGGCAATAGGTGCAGGCCATCTCTGGCAAAGCATCGTGGTCTGTTGATCATGTCATCCCAGGCAGACAGATACTGGATACCCTTAGAATGACACCAGAAGCTTAGCCAATTGTTGAAGTCAATCATTTTGTCCTTGTACTGTGGTATCATTCTGGTTGATGGCAGGATGCTACTCAGGGCTAGGGTCATACCTGCCTGGGCTACAAAATCAGAGAACTCCTCCATGTCTCTTTCTATGTAGTCCAGGGAGGTACGTCTCAGGTCATTCACACCAACATGGACAATGACAGAGTCATATTTGTACTTGTTGTGGAGTGACCTGATTGCGTGCATTATGTGGTGGATCCTGGCACCTGACAGGCAGCTGACAGTAACTTTCTCCTTGTTTACCCTGGTGAGTGGAACATAAGTGTGCCTGACTACAGCGCCACCTATGACTAGAGTGTTGGGTACGTTGTTATGCCTTATGGGCTGTGTTTGAGTGGCACAGTGAGTTTGTGGGCTATGTGTCATTTGGGTTGTGTTGGGGGGGTGGAGGTTGCTTACGTTTCTGCTTTGGAGGTCTCTGTTGCTTGAGCAGATTTTTATTGAGGGCCTCCATGAATGTAGGTGTGTGTTTTGTGTTTCTATGTGTCTGTTTTGATGGACTATGTGATCAGTGTGGTGTTGCAAGTGTTTACCTTCTCCTCTTGACTGTCACGTCCAGTCTTGGGTGAAACTTACAGTTTGGCTATATAAGTGCATCTCTCACAGGTTGTAGCAATGGGTGGTAGGAGGAGACGATTGTCTGTGTACATAAGGCAATTGCTGCATTGCCCCAAGATGCCCATATTCATCAGGTAGACAGGAGGAAACACCTGGAGCTGACCCTTAGACATGCCTGGATAGGTGCTTATTTATTAAGTACTAAAAACTGTTTTCCTCTAAACAAGTGAGGAAAGTTGAGTGCTGTAGTAATTTGTAGATTATTTAGTGCTCACATCGAGTTCTGAACAAGTGGTGAGCTCAAAGAAACAGATTTGAGTGCTAAAACTACAAAACTGGCTAGTTTTAAGGGAAACTTTAAAGAGCAGAATTTATGGCCCTGGGAATAGTTTAACCCTAGCTAAGCAATGATGCATAAAGTGTATTTATTTTTTATATAACAGTAGCAAATGAGCAAACTGATTTAGACAAATTAACCAATAAAAAGCTAAAAACTGAGCCCTGTTCCAGCAGTCTTCAATCAGACAAGTTTTAACTGCACACTCCTGCCACTAGGGTGCAGGGGGATCTTCTCCCAAAAAAAGATGGTTTGGATTAGTGCTCAAGTTATACAACCAAAGCTGGATTCAGCAGGTCTGAATTTAGTCTATGCTACGGCAAACAAGGCATACCAATTTCAGAAAGAAACAGTTCAAATAAGCAGGCACAATAAGCCTTTAACCAGAAACTCCCAGCTCAGAAGGGCAGAATCTGCCCTCTCCTCCCACAAGAGTGCAGACCACACCTTCTTAATGTAAAATAACTGGCCCGAAGCCCAAGTGCTTAAACCAGAACTAATACACTTTTAGAGTAACAGACACTAAGCCTTCAATCAGCAACTCCCAACTTAGAAGGATGTAAGCTACCTGTCCTGCCACAACAGTGCAGACCAAAAACCTTCTTAATGTAAAACAACTGGTCTGAAGCCCAAGTGCTTCAACCAAAGGCTTAGAATAACAGTTACAATTTAATCAGACTACTAACAATCAGTAATAAATGCAGCAGAATAAATGCAATTAAATACTTTAAAGAACAAGCAGCAAAAGCAAAATAAAGTAATAAAGTAGGAAGAAACACAAATACAGTAAAAACAGATGAATAAAGTGCAATTTTTTATATAACAATAGAAAACAAGCAAACTGATTTTAAACAAATTACACAATTAACCAGTATAAAATCTCAAAACTGAGCCCTGTTCCAGCAGTCTTCAATCAGACAAGTTCTAACTGCACACTCCTGCCACTAGGGTGCAGGGGAACCTTCTCCAAAAAAGATGGCCTGGATCCCTCCCTGGTCAGATCCAACCATAAACTAATCACCATGGAAATCCACATCTTACCCACACCCCCCACAAAGGTAACCACCTTGAAAAACTTCTCCAAAGCTGACTTTGGACTCCTAAAAACAGAGGTGGCTAACCTCACAGCACCTATGCCAATGGAAAATAGCTGCATGACTGCTGAATCATACACCAATGCATTGTATGAACATGTACATAAATACATGGAACTAGCCATACCCAACAGAGCCAAGATGCTCTCTTCCAAAAACAGGAAGCCAATTTGGTGTCCCCTGCCATTAATAAACTCTACAACAGAAGCAAGAAAATGTTGCAGAAAAAGGTGAAGTCCCAAGACTAGAAAAACACCCTAATTAGCCTCAACAAAAAGTTGAGATCCCCCATCAAATCCTCTAAAGCCAGCTATGAAGGCAACATTGCAGCAGACACTAAAAACAATCACAAAGCCTTCTATAGTTATATGAAGAACCTTCACGGCAATACCCAGATTTGCTCTGAGTTACAGTACAATGGTACCTCCTATACTAAGCCAACAGATATTGCCAACATACTGGCTGACAGATTCAGTGCCAACTTTACCCTTCCTCTCCCCCAAAGGACCAATCACAATACCGGAAGAATGCCAGACACTCAGCATTAGTGCAGCACAGGTTAAAGCTGCATTGTCCAAGGCCAAGAATACAGCTTCCATGGGACCGATAATATCCCTGGCTGTGTTCTACATGAACTACAAAGTGAACTGGCAGCATATCTGTGTGCTCTGTTCAATCACAGCCTCACCTCAGGCTTTGTCCCTACTGAATGGCGCACTGCTACAGTCATCCCTCTCCATAAAGGGGGAGCGACTACAGACCCTGGGAATTATCACCCCATTGGCCTGACGAGTCTGATATGTAAAATTATGGAGCACATCATGATGGACCTGATTAACAAAGATATAGGAAATCTCCAAATGCTGGACCCCATGCAGTTTGGCTTCGTGAAAGGGAGATCTTGTCTGCTCAACCTAGTTGACTTCTTTGAGTCAGTCACCAGGGCTGTGGATGAAGGTAAGGCAGTGCATACAGTCTACCTCAATCTGGCCAAGGCCTTTGATACCATTCCTCACTCAGGAATTATTGATAAACTCACCAAACTAGGCATCAATCCCTATATCACTAGGTGGGTTGCAAACTGGCTCACAGGTAGAACACACAGTCATGAGTGGAGTCCCACAGGGATTGGATCTGGGTCCTCTCCTGTTCGGCATCTACTTCTCAGAAGTCCAGGCCAACACAAAGAGACTCTGGCTGACCAAGTTCGCAGATGACTGCAAGCTAGGAGCCATTGTTACCTCCCCAAGTGATTCAGACATGCTACAGAAAGGCCTCACTGAGACCAATGACTGGTGTCGAAACCATGGCCTTAAGCTTAATGCAAAAAAATGTGTCATCATTCCCTTTGGTAAAAACTCAGTTTCCATTAATTACCACATCGATGGGAGCCCGCTGAAAATTGAAGGCGTTATAAGAGATCTGGGGACGCAGGTTGACAGCAACCTCTCGTTTGACCACCACATTGCCACTGTGGTCAGAAAGTCAGTCTATGTGTCACATCTCATTACCAAGGGTTTTGCATCCAGGAAGAAAGAGGTCATCATCTCTCTCTACTCTTTCCTCATTAGACCAATCATTGAGTATAATCCCCCATTTGGCATATACCACACTAGACACCTGCAACAGCTGGAGAGGCCACAAAAGTACCTCATGAAGAGGATCCTAGCCATTAAGCATATGTCCTACATGGACGGACTCAAAACATTCCAGTTATTCTCTGTCTCATATCGCCTACTTTTTTTATTTTTTATTTATTTATTTATTTTACATTTGTTAACTGGGTTAGTCTGGCTGAGCTTTTGGCTCATTTTCAGCAGAGACCTGGGAAGAAAAGCTCCTCAGGACTAGAAAAGAATTTATTAAATTTTAGTAACACAGTAGTAACAATCAGCTATAGGATCTTACAAGCAGAGACCTGGAGAGAAAAAAAGCTCCTCAAGCAATTCAATTATACAGAGTATTAACAACTGGCAGACAAGTATGTGAGTTGTTACAAACAAGGTTTTAAACAATTAGCAGAAGAATATGTGACTAGTTACAATATTATTTAAGCTGTTTAGAGCAAAATGAGTTAATAGTTAGGCAGATGCTTATTTAAAGTGGGTAGGATCTAGTTGTATAGGAGTTTGGAAACAAGAAAGGAAAGTAAGAATGGCTAGTAGGAGATGTAGGGGAGGTAGAGTATAGGAGACAGATTAGACAGGTAGGTTGTTTTGAGACTGTAAGAATTAAGAGTGGTTGGAGATATAGGAAGGGAAGAGGCAGGGGAATAGTGTTAGAGATACATTAAGAGTGAGGTGGTGAAATAGGTGAAAGGATGGTGGTTTCAGGGTGGTTGGCTACAGTGGCAAGACCACTTTGTTTTTAGGTATTTCCTTGTGGCTAATTTGAAACTTTTGCTGTGTTGGAGGGATTTAATTTCCAAAGGGAGTTGGTTCCAGGATGTAGCTGGGTTATAGTTATAGAGTAGGCAGCCTATTTTGGTTTTGGGTTTGTAAACATCTAATAATTCTTGATTTGAGCTGCGTAGTGTCCTAGCAGGGGAATATGTGGATATGACAGTGGAGAGGCTGGGTCAGAAGGAGGGCAGATAGAGGATAGAGTGGATGATTTGTAGTTGGTAAAGTTGGAGCAGCTGAGGGAATTCTAGTCAGTCTAGTTGCTGTAGTGCTAAGCAGTGGTGTGACTTGTAGGTTTGGTTAGCTGCAAATCTGGCGATCTTATTATAGGTAGTTTCAAGCTTGGGAATAAGTGCAGAATTTAGGTTTGTGAATATGTGGCAGCTGTACAGGAGTGTTGGGAGTAATAAAGCCTGGGAGAGAGTTATTCGGGCAGTGTTAGTTAAGTATTTCTTGCTACGGAAAAGGTGTCCAAGTTTCTGATAAGTTCTTTTTACAGAGTTAATAATATGGAGATCAAACTTAAGCTGATCATCTATTGTAACACCTAGCAATTTAGTACTAGATTCAGCTGAGATGATAGTATTGTTGCAGGATAAGATGGTAAATGTACTTTTGAGTGTAGTGATGTTTTAGGGAGGAAGAGTAGGAGCTTAGTTTTTTGGATTAAGTATTAGTTTGTTATCACTAAGCCAAGTCTCATTGCTGTGGAAGGGTGCCTGGGTAGTTGAATGGAGGTCATTTGGGTTGTCAGCAATGGTTATAACAGTTGAGTCATCAGCATATTGCACAAAAGATGACTGGGGACAAGAGGAGTAGAGCAAGTTGGTGAAAATATTAGAGAGTAGTGGTGCAAGTATGGACCCTTGGGGGACTCCCATTTGTACAGTGAGACGGGAGGATAGTTCAGAGAGCCATTTAATTGACTGCTGGTGGGTAGAGAGACAGCTGAAGAACCAGGAGATAATAGGTGGAGAGAAATGTAAGTTAGTGAGTTTATCTAGAAGGAGTGGGTGAGAGACAGTGTCAAAGGCTTTAGAAAGGTCAAGGAATAGGCATGAGACAAGTTTATTGTTATCATGAGCTAGGGAGACTATGTTGATAAATTATATGAGTGCAGTAGTTGTACTATGCTTGGGACGGAAACCATGCTGTGTGGGTGTGAGAAGGTTTTCCTGATGAAGGTAATGCATTACCTGCTTGTGAATGCATTTCTCTAGGATTTTTGAGAGTGGAGAGAGTATGGCAATTGGTCTGAAGTTGGATATGTCTGAGGAGTTGCCCCCTCTGTGAATGGGTAGAGTAAAGAAATTCTTCCATACAGTGGGGACATAAGATTCAGAAATGGATCGGTTGATTAAGATGGATACAGGATAGGCAAGAGGTTTAGAGGCAATCTTCAGGAAGTAAGAGGGTAGCTTGTCAACAGATGGGGAGCAAGGTTTAAGTTTAGAGAGTAATGACTTTACATAGTTAGTTCATACTGCTTTTAGAGAGGAGTTAGGAGGGTTTGGAAGAGGTATAGAGTTTATGGGGGTGCTAGTGTTGTTTCTGGGAGGGGGTTTATTATGGAGGTTATTGAGTTTGTAAAATGATTGTTAAATGTGTTGGCTATGTCTTCAGGTGTTGCATTGGGACATGGGTTAGGAGAGGAAGGGTTTCCTGGATGAAGAGTCTGTTTAATAGAGCTCCAGAATTTCTTTGGGTCTGATTTAAGAGTAGAGGGAGGATTGGCAGAGAAGTTTATTTTGTCATAATGGATGATTTTTTTTTTTATTTCTGAGTTCTTTATATTTCTCTACTTATAGGCAATCTCTTCTTGACTTATAAAGCCATGTCTGATCCAGCTCTGTTAGAAATGCTACATCTAAAGAAATCCCAATCCCTCTGCACCACACGCTCCAGAGACCTCAACCTCATTACCACAATCAACAGAACATGCTGGAGGGACAGGTTCAGAGACTGCCCATGGTATGGAATAGACTTCCCACACATGTCAAGCAGAGCACCTCACTGGCCCTCTTCAAGAGAAATCTTGATGAGTGGATGGGAAATAGAAAGTTCACCCCAGGGATCACTCCAGTGGCTCTACTGGACAGAGGCACTGAGAACTAAGGTCGAGTGGCACAATGCCAGTGTAATCCTATGGTCTAGGCTTGTAAAGGCTCCAGGGCCATTAGCCTAGTACACACCTATGAACCTATGAAAAATATAAAAAATATATTTATTTATTTATAAAGTATATATTTATTTAAAGTAATGACATTAATATTAATACATTGAAACTGTGTTTGGAGTTGTATTAAATGAAAAATGTTTGTAGTAGCACTTTAAGGGTGCATTTGCTATTTGAATCAAAATGTATGTAATTGGATCAACAGGGGTCGTGGGGTATAAAGAAAGTTCTGGTTTTGATGTATGTTATCTATTGAAGGCGAATTGCCGATGTGCCAGATGGTATAGTGTAATATTAAATTTACCACTGAAGACTGCTAAAGGTCCGTGATGTTTGCTGTTTGTGTGTGTGTGTGTGTGTGTGTGTGTGTGTGTGTGTGTGTGTGTGTGTGTGTGTGTGTGTGTGTGTGTGTGTGAACAGCAAAAATAATAAAATGAAAAATACACACACACACAGATATGCGCACGTACACACACACACACACACAAGCACACAAACACATTTATTTTGCACCTTATTGGAAAAGGTTTTCAAAATCGGTCACTGGTCGAAGTACAACCACACAACCTACAAAAATCTAATGGTAGACTTAGAATGCAGTAGATCTTTAATACTTGCTGGCTAGAGTCAATCATGTGCATGGATGAAGCAGGACTTAGAAGAAACATTCATAGAGCTACCACCAAACCTCATTCATGACATAGGAAAACAAGCTATAGGTCCTAATCTGCCACAACAAAAGCTGCAAAGGGCAGGGGATTCATGGTGTTAGTCACATTTCTTTTCTATATGATATATACTAGATGACTGTCACTACTAAAGTTTCACCCCAATCTCGTGCAAAAATGGGAAAAAGAGGTTGTGAATGGATAGATGGATGGATGGATGGATGGATGGATACACTGGAAAAGAGCCTTTCTACACTGACTGTTACATGTCAGATGACATGCAGTCACATCCAGATGTTGACCTCTTGCCTGAAGACGACATGACCAGCCTGAAGGCCTTAGACCTGGAATACACATCCTTTTTTTCTTTTCTTTGGTATGTAATGCAGGCAGTCTGTTGGGAAGGTTGAAATGAGGATGACTGTGCAATGTCAGTGACAGGATAGAACTTGAGAACTGAGCAGTGAGCACTCCTGCTAATTCTGGTGCAAGGACAGGAGTGTTCTGAAAATGTTATTCCTGAGAATTTCTGCCACACACAAAGCGAAAAAAAAATAAACAAACAAAGGCAGGCATAAACTCATCAGTTTGACCCACGCTGTATTGTTGAGATTAGCCTTCTGGTACACTCCTCATTTGACTTCTATTCCCTGTGACTGTACCTCCAAACTGGAATGTCAACTTCACTAAAGCAGTTCATAAATAGAATAGGTTCTGCTTCACAAATGTTTAAATGCAAAACAATGATCACTGTGTTATTTTACACTATGTGGGTATTAATAACATTTCTCAGAACCCAGAATGATGAAAAATGAAAGCCTGCTTAGGGTGTACTTTGAGTGTGATTGGATCTGGAATTGGGTTTCCGTGATAATACTGAAGCCATGATCAACAAAATCCACACAGTTAATCATATGATACATGGAAAATAAGGACTGTAATCCAGTATTTCACATGGTAAGAATATGTATAACAATTGTGATGGAAGTTATCTTAAAGTTAAACAGAAATCATGCACCTTCTGTTTCAAGTTGTTTTGCAGATTTTTCTCTCTTTCCGTGGTTGCCATCCATCATAACAAATGCCAACTTGCAATATTCTATTTTACAATGGTTCCCTTTGCTGTTCCTCTTACACAACCTCATTCAATCTGACTTTCTAAACCATTAACTCATTTGATGTTCATCACTGCTAAAAATACTCACTGCAGATTTAATTGCTAGTCTATCTTCTCTTTCTTTCTACTTGGCTAAATAACCTCTTTTTTCTGCATTGTCTGCCCCTTTTCAGGGCCATTTTTGCCCCTCTTTGTGACAGTCTTTCTTCTAGCACATTCCTGTAACTTTCTTGTAACAAGCTCCTATCACCTTATACAACTAACATTGCTCTTAATATTCTCCTAACAAGTAAAGCAGACAGAAAACTCTGCAACTACTTGTCTAGAAATAAGCAAAAGTATAACTAAGTCAGGTAAAATAAATGTATAACAGCTCCAAGTCAAGAATACGCCGTCTTTAAAATGACTAAACCCTTTCTTAGACGGCACTATGAAACAAGAAAGTGTCAGCTCATTCTGTTGCTCTCAGTGAACACATTCTGAATAAATGTACAGATGTTTATGTAATACTTTCACTGAACAACATAATTCTCTAAAATATAAATTGTTTAAAGTTGAGGCTTACTTATGTTTGATGTAAAGGTGTGTTTATATCGCTTTCATTATCCTAACACATAAGCTGACATTCCAGCTAATGCATGTCTGCTAAGATGTGTGCCTGTGCCTCAGCATTATAATGCAGATAGAACTATGCCTAAAGCCAGACAACAGGGAACAGGAAGCAGAATGCATGTGGCTGTCACTAGTACATTTGGCACAAGTGCTGACAGGGTGAGGACTACAGGCGGTGTCCTGAGTTGTTTTCCTACATGTTTACAAAGCATTAGCAGGTGAAAGGTTGCCCTCTGTATATATAGCAGGCTGCATACTACTTTATAAGTTATCACTTCATATTTTTAATCTTTAGAAAGAATGGTGACTTTGTGCAGCATCTCCAACAGGTACTATAGCGGAAAGGCTCACTCTGGGTTGCAAATGCTTTACTTACTTTCATTTTATTATTTCTGTGGTCAACACAGTCAATATTTTGATGTAGGCTTCAAAGTCTTGTACCATATGGATAACGGCACCCTATTACATTCAGGCAGCAATTGGTCACTCTAACTATAAAATGTTTTAAAATTTCCTTTTCCCAGTCATCATAATTGC
This sequence comes from Protopterus annectens, assembly GCF_019279795.1. NCBI lineage: Eukaryota > Metazoa > Chordata > Ceratodontiformes > Protopteridae > Protopterus > Protopterus annectens. Next base: position 118,653,570 of record NC_056732.1, read on the forward strand.
CTATTCAGTGCAGTCTTCAAGACGACTTTACCCAAACAATACCCCCAACATTAACCACTTTATGTGTTTCAACATCCAGTATATTTTAGTTATTGTTTGTAAGTTTTATCTACTTCAGCACCATAATGCCCTTGGATGCGGAAGCTCAGTTTACACAAGAAGATGTAACATTTCTGTTATCAGTCACTTCTAAATTTATTTGTTTGAGACCAACTCCTTAACTACCATTTGGTCAAGAGAAGCTACATGAATTGAACTTTGAAGTAAAAGATTTAATACAAACATTAATGTTTTTAGACATCAGAGTTAGTTACAATATTCAGGCAACTGCAAGGGTGTGCCTGTTATGGGGGGGTATAGCCCCCACATAAAAGAAAATATTAAAATTCCATTGAACTAGTTGGATCCAATAAAACAGGCTTCAAGGAATCTGTCCTTGAAGATATTATCTGTATGAATTATTAACATAAGGGAGACATAACACAGTGAAGATGTCTGTTAAGAGAATGTTGCACCAAAGGTAGGATGGTTAACAAAGAGTGTGTTTTATAGGTGAGAGAGATGCCTGAATGATCCTGTTTGTGTGTAAGCATTACACACTATCAAACATAAAAAGATGGAAGGTCCTCAGACACTAGTAAGGTGATCTGCAAGGTGCAAGTCTAATACGCAGAGATTTAAGAAACATTGTTGAGCTATACTTGGCTATCTCATGATCCTGTAACATATCCGACAGGGCACAAACCCTTCTCTTCCTCCATGCTGCAGGTTGGTGGTGTTGTGAGCTTCATTTGGTCACCTTGGGATATCATAAGCCAGCCATTTAACAAGCCACTCTGTTACTCCATATTACACGGGAAGATGCTCATGAGGTATACAATACTTCCACATCTGACAGTGATGATTGTAAGAAAAAACGTCATTTGTTTATGGGAAAATTTGGGGAATATTTTAATCCCTGAAATGAAAATAAATTATGAGAGTCATAACTTGTTCACTTGAGTGCAAAGGGATATGACCATTATCAGGTATGTTATGCAACACAAACTGACAGTCATCATGTTAGTTTGGACAAATGCACAAGTACTTTGCTAGAGATGAGACTGTGTAAAGATTCTCACTGGGCACAATGCCTTACAAACATGCAAGTCATCTGAAAGCACATAAACTCAGTTACAGCAAATACACATGCAGGACTGCAATGCACTGGCCTTGTAGTTTGAAAGCAGACACACCGGTGCTGTGAAACATAAGCAACTACACAGTGATAGGCAGAAAAATAAGGAAACAAAGTGAGGAAAATAGAGTAAGCAGATTCTCAACAAAGTAAAAACTGTAAAAGGTTATCCACTTTCAAATAATAATAATAAAATACAACAATCTAAGACAATACATGTAATGGAGAATGGTGACAGTGCCACAGATGTGCACACCGATCTGCTCATTAATTAGAATAGTGCAAGACGCACCAACCAAAGGAGTAGAGAAATGTCATCTGGAGTCAGCAAATGAAAATATCCATTTTAAATCTGACATGGGTGACATTTTACATCTGACATGGGTGCTCAGACAAAGATAGTTTCCTACAGTGAACTACAGAGACTTGGCAAAAAGAAGTTTAAAGCACCTAGCATGAAACTGTCAGTCTACACAGTGCAGGCAACAGCCACAAAGAGGAAACAGAATCTTAATATAGATAGTAATGTTAGTAAACAGAAGCAGAGCGAAACACATTTGCACAAAACATGCTGTCATGATTTCAGGAACTGAGAATCAAGAGAACAGAAGAGTTACAAGCATTGTGGGTAAATCCCCAGTAACTATGCCTCTGTCCAGCAGTGATACAGAGACGATTCCCGGGTAAACCCCACATCTCCCATCCACAGATTTCTCTTGAACAGAGTCAGTGAGGGCTCTGCCTCACATGGACTGGGATTCTGTTCCACAGTGTAGGGGAGTCTCTGGGTGATGAATCTGTCTCCCTACGTCCTATATTTATATCGTGTTTGAGGTTTAGTCTCTCTTGCTCGTGGCTCTGGTGGATTTGGATTTTGAGGTGCAGATGGTATGCGACTGAATAGAGGGCATCATTTGACATATGTTTGAGCCTTATCCTTTTGGTGAGGAACTTTGGGGTCTTTCCAACTGCTGCACTCAATCATTGGTCTGATAAGTGAAGAGTACATGATCTGGATGTGAATCCCTTCATGATCAGGTAGGTTACTGTCAACTTCATGGCTCTGGCACCAGTTATCCATTTCTATGAGACCTTTCTGGAGGATGTCTGTGTCTGATGGAGTGTCAATTATGGTGCCCAGTTTGCAGTCATCTGCAAATTTTGTCAACCACAATCCCCTATGCAGGACTGAGCCCTGTGGGACACCGCTCGTGACCGGCTTAGAGTCTGACATGGCACCAGCAACTCTAACCCTGTGTTAGCAACAGAGTTGCTAAAACAAGACATTTCTCACTACCTGACTCAAATATGGCCTTTGGGCAGCTTAAGCTAAATGACTGAAGTTCAAACATTTAACATCCTGTTTGCTCTTTATAGGTTCCTGAGATGCCTATTTTTTGGATTAAAGGCAGCACTAGAAGCTATGGAATACAAAGGCTGTAAATGCACTTGCAATCATATAAAGAAGAACCACAACCTGGAAAACGTACTCAAATACGCATGCTGATAACAAATCCGCCAGTGCCAGAAGAGAAATAGGAGGAATTAATATTCAAAATAAAAGGATAACGAAACACTGGGAATTCAAAACACATGAAATGGCTGGCCATAGATGAAAAAAGTTCCCTTTCCAGACAGCTACAGGAATACTGAAATCACAGAGAACAAATCTTATTGGGGGATGGGAATCTCTTTAAAGGGGACAAAGGGAATAATTTCCAACTAAATGAGGAAAGAGGTACAGAAACACATCCATGAAACTCATTTACGAAAGGAGAATTGCATCACAACAGACGGAGTCATTAACTGCGCGGTTCCAAAAATAGACATAAGATTTCAAGTAAAAGAACCATTACAGCCTCATAGTGTTCCAGAAAAAACCTGGCATTAAATGTGAGATGATCACTTCATTTTTGATCAGTAAAACTATCCGCTTAATGTGAACTTTACTCAAAGTTCATGGAGGAGGAGGAATGATTTTTTTTCCCACTTTTTGCCCCCACAGTTGATCATCAACACACTCCCAGTCAATTAGTGCATTCATTCCCCCCATACTAGGGCAAGGATTATCTGTGAAGGGGCAGCTCTCAGACAGCCATTAGGGGTGGTTTAATCGTTTTTGTTATTTTTCTCTTGGGGCTGTTATTGTGCAACCTTAACAAGGCTCTGGGGAAAGGAATGCCATGGGGTATCTGCAAAGGGTATTTACTCAATTCTGCAAGGAGAGTTTCCACCACACACCTTGCACCTCCCCAGGCAGCATGAACAATGCTTTTCTGGTTTTCATCAGGGAACTTCAATGCTCAGTTGCCCTTAAGTACATGCTAACCCTCCCACACCTCAGAGCAGCAAGTAGGCCATGATCCCTTCATGCTTTCCCTTCTTGATCATCTCCTGCCATGCTGGGGCTATTAATGGAATACAATTCACCTAGGATGCTGCAAGGGCCCCATTCCTCTGTGCCATGGAGCCAGGCTACATAGGAGGAATGATTTGAAACAGACACCGAAGGGCCACAACCATGACTTAATGAAGTCACACTTTACCAGTTATAGCATTCCTGAAACTCTAATTTTAAGTAAGATACTACAGTTCAACTCAAGCATGGGGGTTTTACCATTTAATGTCAAGACCCAAGTAGCCATAGTTCAAATGGATGTCAGAAAGAAGAGTATAGATTTTCAAGCATTTCTGACAAAAGCTGCAGCAGACACTTTTGAACAAACAGGGACACTGGCATGATGAAGATATAGCTGCTTTTGGGTATATGCATGAAACCCATTTAACCCCACGACAAATGCTGCCACCCCAGGCAGTCTCAGATCAAGTGAAACAGTTATGGAGGAAGTAAAGCAAAAGAACAGTCTGATTAAGGAGCAACACCTCTACCGAAACTTCTGCTTGGTAAAGCAAGGTTCTGGCACGAAGGAAATTCACTTCAGGCTACTGCTGTTAATGAACAGTGAAAATCCTAGACTGTACCAGACAGCGCATGAAAGGCAAAAGCATGAAAAGCAAGAGCGGGGCTGGGCAACACTCACAAGGAGCAGTATGAGACTGTCTGACCTCAGCGTTCAGGGGTAACACTAGTGTGGGAGCCAAGGTTACAGTTCATGGGTGACATTCTGTTTTCCCCAAGGTACAGCACCTTGAAGTTGATTATATTAAGGGGGTATGGGGTGGGGTAGACTGGTGGAGTAACCCGTGCAACCAAAATTCAACAGGTTTTTGTGTGAACACTGTTTCACACTACTTGCTTCACAAACAATGCATACTCATTCCTATCTTCCACACTCATGACTCAGAGACTCATTATGAGAAGTCACCTAGAGATGGAAGTACAAAAAAGGCTGGAAATGACAGCACTGTTACAGCATACCAGAAGGACAACACAGCCATGTAGAAACAAGAATTTTCTGACTAAGACCACCAGTGGATAAACTGTGGTTAACCTTTAGAGACTGACTGTTGACAGTTTAAAGGAGGATCTCAGCTGTACAGTTCGATCTCATGTATAAGGGTAGGATGCTATAAGCACAATCTGAGTGAGGGAGTGTCTGTGTTAACAAGGGTAATCTTGAATAGGTTTTCTAGAGTTCAGATGTGCCCTTTTGCTCCTACCTGTGAATAATATTTAAATTATCTACTTTCCATTTTTCTATTTTATAAGCAACTTAATTTCTAAGAAAAATGTGTGATGTTACTTCTTTTTAAAATGTTCTTTATTATCTGGCAGTCTAATGGTGTAATACATAAATATATCACACAAATAGTGAAGGCTTGAGGCTTTACTCATCTGTTCTTTCAGATAAACTTGTGTCCTTGTCTTAGCAAGATGATTAACATCATGTACAAATGGCTACTCTCTAACTCACTCACTCACTCACTCACTCACTCACTCACTCACTCACTCACTCACTCACTCACTCACTCACTCACCCACCCACTCACAGGACATAGTTAAGGTATACAGCAAAATACAGATCCACAGATATTCCAAGGCCACTGAGTCTTAATGACCATTCATGCCTTACCAGTACCCTCCTTGTGGCTGTACCTCCTTTCTCCAGAAAGGCCATATCAGTCAATCCCAGAGTAAATGCTGCGGATACTCATCCACTCATCTAGGTAATGTTTAAAAGAAGACAGTTAATCATACTGTTTAACATGCAGGGGAAGTTTATTTCAGATGTTTGAGAGGGATTGGGTTATAAACATGTCCCTCCACCATGTTTTATTTATCTGTTTGTGATTATGTAGGTCCCTGATTCTAGTACTGGTGTTATCATTGGACTTGCAGAGATTCAGGGAGTACAGAACAACCTTGTACCTAATGTTGAGATAAGTGACACAGAGATTTCCCCTAAAATGTCTACAAGACATTGAATAAATAGTCTCCATCCTCTTTTGGTTGACTCAGGACTAAGGTTTGTGATCTTTTTGGTTAGGAACCTTTGTGATCTTTCTAACTGTTCGATATGTTTAGTGAAACACATCCTAATAACTGGCCTGATCAGGGCTGAATATCAAGGAGTAATCACCGATTTACACCTTGATGATATTCCTTTATTAAATAATTGGGCTAAATAACAAGATTGTTTGACAAGTCATATCATGTGATGGCTAAAAACAAAAACAAAAAAAAACCCAGAACCATCAAACCAACTTCCTATTCCCTGACTATTCTTTCATTTTGTAATGGTGTGTTGTCCACATTCTGTGATGAGTGGAGGGGTTGTCTGCCAAAGTTGATAATACTACACATTTTAGCATTCAGTTTGTGGACATTTTTAGTACACCAAGAGTTTGCTAGGCAGAGTTCATTCTGGAGGGTTTGGTTATCAAAGGGTAACTTAATAACAACATCCAGTTTGCAGACATCTGCTACTCATTTTCTGCTTGTAGATCTGAGAAAAAAATACCAATGTCCCAGCTTCACGCCCTGAGGGACACCACTGGTCATTTTCATACTTTCTAATGAGGTACTGCAACTGACCAGTGGTGTCCCTCAGGACTCTGAGATGGGACATTGGTATTTTTACATGTACTGCATAGCCACCATTTACAGCCTCCATAACCCTTTCAAAGAAGTTTAACAGATTCAGTAGATCTCTTTGTATAAATGGTAAAAGGCACTTTACCTTATTTGTATGTGAAAGAATCCAGTGAACCAGATATTACTGTTTCAGAAGGCAGTTCTCTGATCTGATTACTCCTCAGGTAAAAGGGGATGAGGGTGTCCTCTAACATCTGAGTTATGTTCTTGCCTCTAAATGTGTGCTATCCCTCCAACTAAAGAATATACATAGTTTCATAGTTTCATAGTATAGTACTAGGCTATCTGCCCTGGGGCATTTGTAAGCCTAGCCATAGTGATGTGGCTTTTGCCACCCATGCGATAATTTACAAAAAATGTACAGAATAAATTTAGAATACTGTGCCCCCTGTCTAGTAGTGACACAATTAAGGTCCCTTATATAATAGTTTTGATGTACTGTGTGTGTATCTAGCAGTGACAGTGACCCCAGAGATGGCTTTTATCTTCTCTCATCCATCATCAAGATTTCTCTCTGAGAGAGTCAGTGTGGGGCTCTACCTATCTGTAACTGGGATCTTGTTAAAGCATGGGAAGCCTCTGGGTTGTTATGAATCCTCCCATGTCCCATTCATACTTGTGTTGTTTGGGGACTTGGTCTTTGGCTTGCTCTTGTGGTGGGATGGGGATGGATTTTTGAGGATCATCATGTCCATCAGATCTGATTGGTCATGGCAATTTCAGATCACAGAGGAGGAACCTCTGAGCAGAGCTGAGAAAGACTGAGGATGAATAGTTCTTTAGTCTGGCAGGAGCTGGTGAGATGTTGGAGACCCTTGATCCCTCTTGGTGATACTTTTTGTGGTCTCTTGCATGTGCCAAATGCAATGTAAATGGGTCAAATGGGGCAATGTACTCAATCATTGGAGTCTCAGTTATATCACCTGTATTCCACTGCTTTCTCATGGAATACAGGCCAAGGGCCATATAAGGCGTTCTTCATATCCTATGCAGATAAGGCCTCAAAATGAGGGAGAATACTCAAGATGGAGTCAGTGGTAACCTCCAAAGATGGATAATCCTTTTCCTTCTTCATATCAAGATCCTTCTCAACATGAAGCTCAGTGCTTTACTTGATGTTCTACCCTTTGCAAGGGGGTGAATGGAACTGTTATGACACACATGGTGATAATTTAATGAATTCAGAGCATGTTCCTTTAAGAAGTAATGGGACAGTGTATTACATGGTGCTTGTCTTCAGTTAGTCTATAATAAAGTCCCATGTTGTCAAGACTACTGAAAGCATCCTTACTCAGCCATGCTTAATAATCTCTAATCATTATTTCAGTTATAGATATAAACTGTCAAATCAAAACATATTTATGTCACACTTTCATTTGGTTTGATATAAGAAAACTATATTTTTGGTTCTGCCATGAATAAATCCACATTGCTCAGCTTCCCAGCATGTGGTTTTAGAGACGTTTCTGTCTCTCAAAATCTTATAGTTTTACTAAAAAGACTTTGCTTTTATTATTTAAAAGCATGAACCTCACTTTCACAAGTATTGATGCATTTATTTATTTATTATTCTTTTATTTTTCATGCCAGTGGACTACCAGAAAGTTTCAGCACCACTTCATTTTGTTTGGCTCAGGATAACTTTACTTCAACTGCCAATGGTTTTAAACCTACATGGAAACCTCTCCGAAAATAGTAAGTGATCAGTTCAACATTTTGATCTGCATTTCTCGGAGAGTGGACTTGCTGCCAAAACTAGAACACAGTCACAGTGTGAAATGTTCCTTCATGTTGCAAGGGAGGAAGAAAAGTACTAACATTTGTAACCTTAAACACTAGCTCTGTAACTTAGAAGGATAAAGCCCTTACTGGACAACAGATGTTCCATGTTCGAGTATCAGCACTGGTGCTGAAGAGACCAGGCAGGGTATGATGGGTACAAGAGGCTGATGTTGGCTCGCCCATCCTGGGGTGAGGGAGGCTGCCTAGACTCACTGCAGGAACAACATTAAGAGCCCTGGTGAGCACAGCACTGCAAGCAGTATACCAATTGGTTGGGAGGTTACTCAGACCTCACAAAGCTACTCCTTAGTGGCGGTGTGACACTGTAACAGCATCCCCAATCTCCTCAGTGTCCTGGACATGGGTCGTGTTGAGCCAGGGACAGGCTGAGATGGGTCGAGTAGAACTGGTGAATGAAGAGAAGAACTAGTGGCAGATGATACTTAGCTGCCTGGAGGAGAAGGAAAATCACTTTTATCCATAAAGTCTGTAAAGCATTAAATAAACCTTTACAGAAAATGTGAACAGTTTAGAAATGAGAAAAGTTTACTGGCACTACAGAAATGCATATAGTGAATAAACTGCATGTTTTAAAGACCATTTCTAAAAGTGTGAAACAAGCCTTTCTTTTCACACAAGAAAAGTGCCTGCATGCATCTTTATGCATGTGAACACTTTTCTGTGTCAAAAGAAAAGTTTGTTTTTCCACCTTTAGAAAAATTGCAGAGTTTGAAGACTAAGCATACAGATCTGTGTTTATGGCATTAATATTAATGGCAGAGTGGGAGAGGTTTATGTCATGCTGGGTTACAGCTCTAATTATACTAGATTAGTGTAGGTAAGTAACTGTGTATTAGTTAAGTAATGTATACACTGTTAAATTAACAGTTTGGCAAAAAAATAAGGATTAATTAGTATGGATCTGTGTATGAAACCTGATGAACCACAATGCTGACTGTCTAAATACCAAAATGAGAAAGTTGAAAGCTCACATTATTGAGGGTTCAAAAGAGCAAAACCCATGACGTGCTGCACAAAATGGAATAAAACTAATATTGTGTAAGAGCATTTTTGCAGGTGGGTAATCATTCCTTATAATAATAGAATCTGATCACTTCCTTATAATAGTGGAATTAGATCAAAACACATTACAAGGCCTATTTAAAAAATTCACTACAAAAGCCCTTTCAAAGCTCCAATGAATGCTACTTTACAAAAGTATGACTTGTAAGTTCAGTGCAAATCTGTTAAGCAAATGCAAGTAGCTTATAGACTAAAAGTTGACATCTTCAGCAAAGTAATACCAATGTGTTTGACAAAGACCTAGAATTACTGTCCATTGTTTCTCAAATATCAGTGTCTGCTGAGAAGTTGCAAGAAGGCAAAATATGCATACAAGATTACTATGAGTTGCATTGCAGTTACTGCATGATGCCATTACATCAGACTGGTCAGATAATGCAAAGTCACATCAACCCTATGGTAAGATCTTGCTTTATATACACGGTTGTATCTTCAAGGCGATAAAGTGATTATTCCAAAACAGTTATGAGGAAACATGCTTAGCAGAATTCACAAATCATATATGAGCTAGAACAAATATAATAAAGGATTATAAGGTTTTATACTTGCCTGGCATGTCAGAACACATAAAGCAGATGATTGCAAACAGTGAAGTTCATAGTTTGTTTAACAATCAGAAAGAAGTGATATTCCACATTTGGAATGGCGCCGTGGTGTAGAAGGACAAAGTCCTGACCACGGCCTAGGTGGCCAGAGTTTCATTAGTGGCTTGGGTGTCTAAGGATCTGGCAGAGGAGGATGGGTGTGCCAGTCCTGGGGGAGGGGGGAAGTAGGGGCTCATGCACAGGGCACACAAAGTAGTTAGATTTCCTTGGCAGAGGCCAGAGAAACAACTGTGGTGTGCATCCTAAGGCTGGGCAGGGCAACATGCTGCCATCAGCTCCTTGTGGAAGTGAGGTGGGGGGTTAGTGTAATGGTTAAGGCGTTTACCTTACAGAAGCAGATTGGCACAGTCCACCCATTACATGTCCCATCTACAGGGTGTTACTGAGGCACATGTGAGGTGGAAACAAAGAGCAGGAAAATACTCCTGGAAACACTATGATGTTGACCTGGGACATTGTAATCTCTTCACCATCCCAACCCTAATCTGGAGTTATTCTAAGGGGGATGCCAGGAGGGGAGGGTAAATCCAGTGATGGAGGAAAGGTACTGGGTCCACTGATGGTCAGTAGCAGGAGACAAAAAGTGACCAAAAAAAAAAAAAGAAAAAAAAATGATATTCCAACTTTATTCTGGATGAAAGTTAGAGATTTGTTCCAGCAAAAAGACTTGTGTATTGATTGCTATTCAAACCTTTCAAAGGTTGACCAGCTGTAAAATAAGACACATCAAAGTATAGTTACTGCCTTAAAGTTAGTGTTTGCAAGACACAGAACTCCAAAGGCAATAGTAACTAATGATCATGTTGAAAATGTGTCTTTTTAGTGAAAATGTTCTTCATATGATTTGCATGGGTCTATATTAGGTCACCGAAATGACATTCCGGAGAACACCTATTCATCGACCCCTAATTAGTGAAAATTGCTTCAGCGATTCACTGAATTCACTAAGGGCAATGAAAGAGTTGCCTAAAGCACAACGAACAACTACAGAACTTTGCCCTTTTCTCCACTGAAGTACGATCTTGGAGATGGTATATATAGTTAGGGGGGCTGTGGGGGGTGAAGCCCCCCACTTGGGTGGGTTTGATTTAACTACATGTTGGTCTGTTGTGCTTTGGGCAACTACTGTGTTGCCCTTAGTAAATTCAGTGATTTGCTGACATGATTTTTGCTGGTTATGGGTTGATGAATAGGTGTTTGCCAGAATGTCATTTCAGCGAACTAATATAGACCCGATTTGCACAGTCTAAATATAAGATTTTAAGGGCTGTATGTATAAAAACTGCATAATATTATATTTTATTGTAAAGCAAGAGGAATGTCACATACACTGATAAGTGAATAGGCAATATGTTCCTTTAAGAAACCTAGTTGTAGTGGGAACAATGTGACAAGTGATACTTCCTTTCTTTTAGTCTGTAATAAAATGTATTTGTGTCAACACCACTGAGTGTGGATCTTCTTACCTGGCTACATTTTATAATCTTTAATCATCATTTCTGTCACAGACATAATGTGTAACACCTGAAGTGACCAGCATCCCCAGGTTTTGCTCCATCTACAGTTTGAACAATTGCTACCTGAGGAAATGTCAGTACTTAAAAGTAATTAAGTGAGCGGTGCTTTTTAAGGGGCTAAATAACATTATCTATATAGATACCTATGGGATATAGAGAGTTAAGGCTGTTGAGGCATTTTCCCCTTTACATGTTCAACAATCAAACCACAAAGCTTGGTATTATTTGTGAAAAGACTAATTTTATACCAACTGTAGTGATGGCCATAAGGACACTGAAAAGAAGTAGTTATGGGTCTATTTACTGATTGATTATACTGGAAATGGTCTAGCACAGACAGTTGCACTGCTACCTAGCAGACCATCTCAGTATACTTAAACGATGGTCAACTTAATTTAAATATCATTACTGGGAGACATCAATATCTGGGCTCTGACTTCACATCCCCAGTCACTGAATAAACTCCTTCTAAGCATACACCATGTTGGTGGACACCAGGTGGGAGGATAGCATAATGGCTAAGGTGTTTACCTTGCAGATACAAGGTGCAGGGTTTGATTCTCACATGGGGTAATTGGCTAGGCTTAAAATGGCCCACAAGGGCAGTTAACCTAGTACTAACCTATGAACTTTATACACTTCTCCCCAAAGTGATGCAAACTCTTGAGGTGGTTTACTTATTGATCAGGGTATTGGGCAAAGCTCCCACATCATAGGGTACAGGGGTATGTGCTGAGAGACAATGGGTCTTTCATCAATTCTCACCGCAGTCAATTATCATAGTATAGTGTGATCAGAAAGTCCGGCTTTTGGTAAGGTTGACTTTGGCAACATTAAGTACTCCCATGTATTCTACTGAATTCTAAAGAACACATGTAAAGACTGGCTTGAGCTCAGATAGCAATCAGTGAACCAGTCTGAAAAGTTCAGCCTAACAGCCATATGTATTTACGTACTACCAAATATGATTATAAAGAATATCAACCAAAGTAAGTTTTACAACCTCATGACATCCTTAAGGGTGCAGCTAGCCCTCCTGCAGTAGCTACTCTCCTATTGCTCACCTCCTTAAATTTGCCTTTTCTCACACACTCTTCCTTCTTCTTTTGAAGTAAGTTGCAGCTTTACAACTTTTGAACTTATCTTCAGCCTTTCAGTGAAGAAACTGCCTGCTGTTGCCTTTCTGAATCCCTCTTTCTGAATATAATGCATAGGCTTTCGCTGTGTTGCACTATTGCACAGAAATGCAGTAGAAGGTAGGCTGCAGTTCCTGACATCTAAATCCAGAACTGTTACAAAACAGGAAACATTCTCTGCTCTAACCAGGGACAAATGATGGAAAACTGCATAATCATTTATAGTTTCAGAACTCTGGAGAAAAACATGCATCATAGCAGAAAAAACGATGGACAGAAATGGTAATTTCCTGTCCAGTCTTGATCTATGGAGTTAAGTCTCTTTATCAAATTGGCACTACATCAAATGGTTAAGTGTCAAGCCAAAAATATCAAACATCAGAAAGTTGAACAGCAAAAAGAAAACTAAACTTCTTTTGAAGCCATCCCGTACCTCATCGTGCTAAGTAGGGAAAGGGCAAATTCCCTGATCCCCAGTGTTCCACAACTGCTATGTATTCCATGCTTAGATGTTTGATATTTATGACTCAGTGTTTAGCCATTCTTGGAGAATTATGTGGTGGAATTGACCACAGTATGTAATATGCCAGTTTATACCACACCCTAAACTGTTAATATCTGCTCACCCCATAAGTACGCTGACTTGCCTCTTAGTCCTTTCAGTCTGTTTCTGTGCACATCAGTTATGCTAGTAATTTGGGACCTCTACAGCTAACACACAGAAAAAGCATCAGGGATCTTTGTTATCCTAAGAAACAGCAGCAGGTTATATATGCATTCCTGCAGTAACCAAATGCTACAAGTCTAGCTAAGAAGTTAGTAGACAGACACAAGAATGATGTCCAGCTCTGTCAACATTTAAGGTCTGCCCTAGCAAATGTTACAAAGAACCCTGTATTGTCTTCCTGTGCTGAATGAATGTCAAAGGAGCGTAGTCTTGCAAACAATGTTCTACAAATGTTTAGCAGGTCCAGATGTTAAGACACTCGGCTTTTATTACACTCGAATAAATTCATTTTTGCTTAGTCATTTTCTAGAAGTTCCAGGGCTACATGCAAAGTTTTAGTAAAACAGCAATATTTAATAGCATTGTATATGAACCTGTAGCAGAAAGGAAATAAAGATTTAATTTAATTTAAATGCGTGTTAGGGTTTAATAGTAAATCATACATTTTGTTCACTAAGAAAGAGAAAGAAAGACTTCACAAGACACACTGACCTTAGGAAAAAAAGTCAGAATTTATACTAGTTCTGCGAAGAGCACTATTCTAAGGAAAACCACAATCTTTAGTTTTTGAAATAAATAAAATGGTTAGCAGGAACAATTACAGATTCAGCTTAATCATCAGATTTAAACTCCACCACAAATAATATATCCTAAATTAGTATCTATAGAAAGTTCCTCCTCAAACCAATCCAAGAAATAACCAAATAATTTATACCCTAATCAGATTCTGCATATAACAATACAACTAAAGACACACTGTACACCAGTGATGGAACGCCTTTTGGGTTCGGCGTGTCAAAACTTTGGAAAATGCCTAACTGGACTCTGCTGGTGAGTCACCCGCAACAAAAATAAATAAAAAATAAATAAATAAGTAATAAATAAAACAGCATAGCTCTCAATACATCAGAGATAACTCTCAACAGAATGAGGGACAAATCTAGAAATAAGAGACATGGACAGTTTTAAACTACTAGTACTATTAATTTGAAACACTGACAGAAAAAAATGAATGTAAATTAATATACATTTTCTGAAGTAAAATAAGTCTATAAATCTAATTATTGTCATTATTAAGTGTAAAATGTCACCAGTTTTAGGAGGGATTAAGAGGGACAGTTGAGAGGAATGTAAAACAGCACATGCTTAGAAATGCAGACTACTTGCCCTTTGCAGAAGTGTAACCACAAAGAGAAAACAATGTCAGCAATGCCCTTTGCAGAGTCTATCAAGAGAGTATAACAAAATAGTCTTTGAGGTTACCTCTGCAGCAGTGTTGTTTAACTGGCTCCTGGTACACAATAATTCAATGCACTTCACATGAGCAACTAAGGCAAAAGCAGTGTCTTTGGTAACTCGGGTGTTGGTGAATGCTGGCGTGTCACCAAATACATTGTGGTGTGTCACCTTTGATCAGTGTGTCCTAGGTTCGCTGCTGTACACTCCTGCTGAACATACTGCAACCTACCACTTGAGGAAGTAACTAAGGCCCTGAATGACTTAAATACCAAATCTGGGATGGCTTTTTCAAAGCCGCATCCATCTTTCATTAAAAAGGCATCAACCATAATTGCCAATCTCCTCACCTTTATTTACAACTTATCTCTCACTTCATCTCACTACTGCTCCCAAATTCATTCAAGCATGTCATGATAATCCCTCTTCCCAAAAATCCCCCAGGCAAAAGAATGGAAGGATTGTATGCCTACTGCAAATGTATACCCCCAATTAAAATATTTGAGAAACTGTTTTATAAGCAATTGTTCAAACATATAAATTAAATAAATAAATATGGTCTGCTATCTGACGAACAGGTTCATATGTTCATAGATGTGTGGGTTCCACAATGTAATTAACACCATGATTGCATTACAGTTGTACTGCTAGGGTGGGGCAAAAGGGTAAACACCCCCAATGTGCTAAGTGTTTAACAGGCATGATATGCAGATCACAATTGGTGTGCAATTCAATACCAGCATTTCTGGTATTGGGGTGTTTTTGCAGTCTGAACTGAACTATAGCAGCTGCTTACTAAAAACATAGGAAGCAATGTGCTACATTTTAAATTGAAAAAGATTTTTTTTTCTGAAAGTCTATTTCCTGGACTACAGAACTAAAGGCCGTAGTGATTCACATATGGAATATATCAAGCAATTGCTTACTACCAATATACATATTTATATATATAATTTTTTTCATGTCCTCATAGTCTTTATGCTAACACTCTTATTTAATCTGTCTCAAACCAGTATTTCCAATTCTCCTTTTGGTTTGCATTGTCCTACAACTCTCTACTCATTCACAATATATGTTTAACACATTTAAATCGATATTTCCTCTCTTGTACCACTTTACAGCAGTAGCATAGCTATGGTGTGGCAAGTGGGGGCTCGACTAGCTGATCCCAATCTTTTGTTAATGCAATACCAGCTTTTAAATGTCTGTGTTGCGTTTGTGGTCAAACATGAACACTGTAGTGCAGTTTGCTATAGTTTAAAAGTAAAAAGAAAATCTTTGTTTTAACTAAAACCTGAGCACTGCAGAGCACCGTGCAAGCAGGGTATAAACTGTAGCAACTGTTTGCTACATTTGTAACAGTTTGCTACAATTTAAAAATATACATTTTTAACTAAACATGAGTGCCATAGTGCTCCATGCAGGTAGGATATAAACTGTAGTAACTATCTGCTACATTTGTAGCAAGCAGTTTGCAACAATTTAAAAAGGAGAAACGCCTTTTTTAACTAAAGCAAAAGTCCATGCAAACAGGATATAAACTATAGAAACTGTTTGCTAGGTTTGTAGCAAACACATTGCTGCAATTTAAAAGAAGTAATATTGAGAGAGGGTTGAGGCAGGGCACAGAAATGGGACCAGAATTGCTGGGGCAGGGGCGGGGGGTGTCATGCATCTGGCTACCTGGTTGGCTACACTTGAAGAGGGGAGAGGATGGGGCACTGGTTGAACCAGCTGTGCTTCTTTCTGCTCTTCAGGGGATAACCTTACCCTTCTGCCACCAACACTGACAATTCTTTTCTTTTCTTATTCATTTTGCATTTATCTTGTACATTTTTTATTTTTCTTTCATACTTAATTTATCTCAAATGCATTTATCATGTACATTTTCTGCTGTTGTAAATTGTACTCTGTGAAACTTTTCTCCCAGGGCCTCCTCTGAAAATGGGTTCTTGCCCAGTCAGACTTTTCCAGTAATCAAATGTCATTATAATAAATAAATAATAAATGAAGAGAAGAGTTTTTTGCAGGACTTCATTTAGTACTTCATAGATTGTAACAGCAGAGTGTTTGGGACAAATTACTTTTTTCTCCTCCTCAACTTATTGCTGGGAGCATCAGACTGGAGGGACAGCAGAAGAGATAGCTACACCTCTGTTGCATCATACAAAACTACAGACAGCATATTCAATAACATGAACCCCCAGGTTCACAGGAGGTTTAATGACATGACAAGAACCTTTGAAACTGTCAACCATACATTTCTCCAGAAACTCAATAAACTTCCCTTTGGAGCTTCTGTAACACTTTGATTCCAAACTTACCTGAAAACAAATGTTTCAAGTGTACTTCAATACAACTCCATCAGAAAAAGCCTCACTTAATACGGAGGTTCCACTTGGCCACCCTATTATTCTCTCTCTCTCTCTTTATAAATGGTCTCACCTGTGATCTTCCAAATCCCAACGCAGTTATATATGACAATGATTTGCTACTTCTTAAGCCCAGCAATACATCTCCAACAAAAGCTTTAATACAGCTTCACTCACCAATAATCCAATAAGGTCAAATTTCTTGGTGTCTGGCACAGCACAGAAACACATGGAACACCTTCTACTTTAATTAATGACAATAGTGGTGATGTCTTACCTCAGGTTTCTGAACAAGGGCACCTTAGCTTAATGTTAAACTCTTAACTAACACTCATGCAGCATACAGGCAAAGTAGTTCATAGGTTCATAAATGATTACTAGGCTAATGGCGGAACAGCCTTTACAAGCTTAACCAATAATACCCAGGATATACTAAGTGAAAAGACGTCCACTTTGCCCAAGTTAGGATAAAATACGCTTTAATCAGAACTATAAATCAATAAAGCAGTAAAAATAGGTAAGCGCTTTTGTGGGACTACCACTTCTTCAGACCATAAAAACACACACTCTGTTAGAACTCATTCAACACATTCCTGCCAATCAAAGACAAGATAAAATCACATAGTTTGTCTTAATGATGTAAGCCTCTCCTTTTTAGAGCTGGCTTTAAAGGCACAGCATTATTAAGTCCTGGATATGCATCTACTTTAAAATTTAATATCCATCTTAATTCCATGAACTCAGTCTCATTAACAATGTCACCCTCTAATATTGACGTTTACCTTCTGCAAAACCAGAAATTTAAACTGGTAGGTATTACCTAGTTCTAGAGCATGTTTAGCTAGTGCATTAGTAAATTTATCATTACGCATATCATTCACATGTTCATGTATTTGCTCCATCAAAGTACAGTTGGTCTTCCCAACATAAAACATTTCACAAGCAATACATTGAGCCCAATAAACAAGATTTCTGGCAGTGCAATCTGCATAAAATCGAAACATAATAGCCCTATGAGTTCTGGGATGCATAACTGAAGTAGCTGACCAAGTGCATTTACAAGCTTTGCATGATCTACGTCCTAACAGATCCAGTTTGCTTATAACATAAGCGTTGTTTCAGGGTCCTATTGTTTCTAAATGTAAAATGTGGAACCTCTCCAACTGCTCTACTTATATCCTCATCTGTCATCAATATTGGCCAAGTTTTCTTTAAAATGTCACACACAAAGTTGATATTACTAGTATACATCAAGACAATTCTATTCATACCACTGTCCATAAGGGGCTGCAGGCCTTGTGATTGATGCTCAGACCTATCAGAAAAATAAGGTTTTATTCCATTCCTACCAACACCTTCAATGGCCCACTCTATATCCGCTATCATGTAGCCACGTTCTAGCAATTCAATACGTAAGGTATCCAAAGCCTTCTCCAAGGACACTGCATCAGTGTGTAATCGCATTACGCTGAGCACCTGGTTCTTAACCACATTTCTGGGAACATGTCTAGAGTGCATACTTGTGTTATGTAGAATGTTATTTTTATTACAAGATTTCCTACACATACTAGTTGATAGCGAACCCAATTAATTTTTACTGACAGATGTATCCAGGAAATCAGTGCTCTCCAGAGAGTAATGCATAGTGAAATCAGAAGGCCTGCACCCCCTTAAGGACAGTGGTTGGAGAGATTCCATGTTTTACATTTAGAAACAATAGGACCCTGAAACAACACTTATGTTATAAGCAAACTGGATTTGTTAGGACATGTTCTGAATGGCAGGGCACTTACGCCTGTAGATCATGCAAAGCTTGCAGCTAGATTTGGTCAGCTACTTCAGTTATGCATCCCAGAACTCATAGGGCTATTATGTTTCGATTTTATGCATATTGCACTGACAGAAATCTTGTTTATTGGGCTCAGTGTAATGCTTGTGAAATGTTTATGTTGGAAGACCAACCATACTTTGAAGGAGCGAATACTTGAACATGTGAATGAAATACGTAATGGTAAACTTACTAGTGCACTAGCTAAACATGCTCTAGAACTAGACAGTAAACATCAATATTAGAGGGTGACATTGCTAATGAGACTGAGTTCATGGAATAAAGACGGATATCAGATTTTAAAGCAGATGCATATCCAGGACTTAATAATGCTGTCTCTTTAAAGCCGGCTCTAAAAAGGAGAGGCTTACATCATTAAGACAAACCATGTGATTTTACCTTGTCTTTGATTGGTAGGAAAGTGTTTAAATGAGTTATAACAGAGTGTGTGTTTTTATGGTCTGAGGAAGCAGTAGTCCCGCGAAAGCGCTTACCTATTTTTACTGTTTTATTGTTTTATAGTTCTGATTAAAGTGTGTTTTATCCTAACTTTGGCCCAGTGGACATCTTTTCACTTAGTATATTGTTTATTTTGGATTTTGTCCTGGTCCTGATATGTTTGTTTACATAATACCCAGGATATGACAATATTATACCTTAATTCCCCAGATATGGGCTGGGGTAGTGATCCTTTGGGTATTAGAGCCCTGAATCATTTTACAGACTGCCTCTGTTCATAAGGGATATGGGGCAGTACCCCAGGAGAGAATTTACAGTTTCCCATTCATTTATCCAAATTTGTTTTGATGAGAATGAGGAACAGGTTTTGTTTTTTGAAGATGGGAAGTTTATTCCATAGAAGAGGGAGACTTTGGGATACAAATTGCCTCTCCAGCAAGTTCTGTTAGAGTTACGAATAAGGTTTGGGTCCATGGGATACATAACTCTCACATAATTTTTCTTGCGAATACATAACACTTCCATCAGGGCTGGATCAGAGAATGCCTGGTAGGTTAGTAATAAGTCACCCCTCAATAAACAATATAAGATGGAGTAAAGGGATAGTCCTTTAGTCAGTTCACATGAGACATGTCATATGCTTTGTATTTTTTTAGTGAGAAACCTCTGGGGCCCCTCCAGTTGGTGTAAGTGCCTGGTTAGGTACATGCAAAAGGGAGCACTGTATTTGATTATGGGCCTGATGAGGGCTAAGTACTAGGGCACTATGACTTCCTTTGACCTTGGTAACATGCCTTTACTTATAACTTGAGCTACACAGAAGGATTTATTGACTATTATAGCTACCTGGTGGTCAAAGTTTAAGTTACTGTGTTCCTAGGTCCCTCACCACTGGGTCTAATTTTAGGGGTATACTAGCAGTATTATAATTTTCAGGGATATCTGATTTACCAAATGATTACACGTGTTTAGCACTTAGATCTCAGACCATGGTTTTGGGACCAGTTGTTTGTCAGTTTTAGGCTTGTTTGTAGGATGACAACATAATTTTGGGATTCGGTGATTGCTCCCACCTTACAGTCATAGGCAAACTTGGTGACCCAGAGGCCCCCTTCACATCAGAGAAATATATACCAAACAGGAGGTCCCAACACTGAGCCCTGTGGGACACTGCTAGTGATCAGGTTTCTTATTGGAAGGGGATCTGCCAATCTGAACAACATGTGTCCTGTCAGTGAGCAGGTTTGCTATTCACCTGAAGATGTAGGGGTTTATGGCTAATGCAATAATTTATCTCAAAAGATTTGGCCAGGTCTAGATAACCAGTGTGTACAGTGTTACCCTTATTCATGGCCCTGGTGACTTTCTCAAAGAAGTCCACCAGACTGAGCAGGCAAGACCCTCCTTAGACAATGCCAAGTTGGGTCTGGTCCAGTGTTTGAAGATTTCCTAGGTTTTTATTGATCAGGTCCATGATAACTCTCTCCATGGCCTTGCAGATAAGACTGGTCAAGCTTATGGGTCTATAGTTCCCCGAGTCAGATGATGGGCCCCCCCATTGTACAGAGGGGGGACTCTTGTCCTCCATTCCTCTGGGACAAAGCCGGTCTGAAGGCTGTGGTTAAATGGTGTTTTTAGTGGCATTGACAGATCCTGTTTTAATCTATTTAAGAAGCATCCTAGAATTTTGTCGGGACCCATGGAGGCTGTGTTTCCTCATAATGACTGGTAGGAGGTGGTTGTAGGTATTTCTTTGGGTGCAGTAGGTGGTGACAGTGGGGAGAAGTTTGAGCCGAACTTGTCATCCAGCAGATTTGCTACAGTTTCAGACTGGGTGCAAGTGTTGCCATTCATAATTAACTCGGCACATTGCTGAGCATTTCCCTTGAGGTTATGAACATAATTAGAAAAAGCCTTACGGTTATCTTTCACCTGTGAGACTATCTTTGCCTCATAGTTTCAGTGAACAAACTGCTCGCACAACTAAACCAGTGCTCTAAAATATCTTAATTTCTCTCTCCCACTGCTCAATAGCTCAAAATATGCTTATGCTAAAGCTTGAGTATGGTGTCTCACTAATATCTTTTCACTAAAGCAAAAATATACTTTAACTAGAAACAGCAGTTAATAAAATCTTCAGATGTGTCCTTCTAGTTGACAACAAGACCATTCACTGTCTCCTGCCAGAACACTTCAGTTGGTTACCATTACAAAGCAGGGCTACTCTACTGTTCAGAGTACAATTATTTAAAATAATCAAATTTGGCCAATGTACACCATTAAAAACAAAACTACTTATTAATCAACAGACTTACAATTTTATACATGACCTCAACAATTCTCTAACACTTTCTAGACCCCATTATAAAAATCTGCAGATATAAAGGAAAGAGAATACATGATAAATAAAATCTAAATTAAAACCACACCTTTTAAAGGACTCTGCCTGTATTTGCTTCAAAGGTAATGGTTACATCAGATGCAGTGTGTCAACCTCATTACTGAAACTGTCTTATTATACTTTGTCATTTACTTAGCATCAACAGCAAAGTCTGAGTGACTAATGCAAATAGCTTGCTTACTTATGCAAATAGGTTAATACTCTGCATACAACCTCTGTAATGTATCATTTGTTTTTTTGATGTATCTAAATCCTTGATGTACTTATTGTGTTCAGAACTGTTACTTGATGCAACTACATGTTTTGTCTTGACCTACTGGCCGAAGTCATGACTAAAAAATGGACTACCGACCAGTCTACTGACCTAGTTAACAAAATGGAAAAAAATAAAGTCAAAAGTGAAGATGAGTCAAGTCGTTTAACAAACTTAACAAACTAGACTAACGTAAACATCATAAAGTGTTCATAAGTGATTCCAAAGCCCACTGCCTGCTTAGATCAACTTGGACAGTTTGCACTGTGTAAATTAAGCACAGATCCTAAATACAGCAAAAATTTAAAGGGGACTGAAGATAAACTAAATTATTCCTCAGCTTACAATGACACTGTCAGACTTCATCTGTGGCACTTGACCAGATTTACTGCTTTAGCTGCAGTGATGTAACTCGTAAGTTGCTACCAGTTACTAGGGACTATGACACAAAGTTAGTTCCTAGTAATTACTACAAACATATGCACAAGACATACAAAGGAGAAATGCATGCCAGTCTGTGTGGCACGTAAGCAGTTGCCTCACCATTCCCTGCCCACTCCACCATCCTCCAAATATTCCTCCCTCCCTCTCTACTGCTGCATTTCACCATCACCAATTTGGAAATGGAGTTTCACAGCTCTACCATCCACTTCTTAATTTATTAATCTCCGCCAAACTCAACCTGGCTGTGTCTCAAAGGGTTTGTTCTCATGGCTGTCAAGTTTAAATAAACAGAAACAGAGCTGTTGCACCCTCGGTCTTATAGTCATGCTGCCCCCTCAGTGCCCTTTGCTGTCTTGCTCTTCATACCTTCCCTTTTAGGATTCTGTTGAGCAGGGCATTGTCCCCTCTATTCTTCTCATCTGCAGGCTGTACATGGTGAAGACTATGGGTCTGTATACAGACTCCAGCTCCACACTTTCCAACCCTTAGTCATTTCTGAAACTCTTTTTGTAACCTTGTTTATCAATGCAGCATATTGCCTTAGGTAAAGTCATATGAAATGAAGGGCTGATTTCAAAAAAAGGCTTCAGCAACACCGTCTGGCTCCAAAAAAAAAAAAAAAAAATTAGTCTCTGACTTCTTTTCTCACAAACCTGCTGGATTCAACATAGTGTCTCAGCATTCGTGTCTGTGCACATGTTCATTGCACAAGCCGATCAGCTGATTGGACTGAAGAATAATACATCACAAGAGCATAGCCAGCCTGTACTTTGAAATAACTCATTTTGTGAAATGAAAGGTGCTGGAATTTAAATTAAAAAACCCTGGATTATTTACTATGTTTTTATTTCATTACAGTATAGATTTTATTATTTTTTTTTAGTTTGTCCAACAACTTAAGTGGTCCTTTTGCTTAAATCTGTCACTTCATTTTTCCAAGATGTGATCTCTAGAAACAAAATGCTGTGTGTGTGTGTGTGTGTGTGTGTGTGTGTGTGTGTGTGTGTGTGTGTGTGTTTTGGGGGGACTACATTTTGGAAGTTGGCTGTACTACTTAAAAAAAATCTCTGAAACCGATTACTTTCTAAAATGTAAATAAAAGTCTTTACCAACTGTATTTGAAGTACCACATATCATAAAAGAGTTAAAAGAACTGGAAATGTGAAGAAACAAATTACATACAAATAAATGGAAATTAAGGGAACAATACATGCAGAATAATGTTCAGGAGGAGGAGTGAGGTTTAAGGGAAGTCGAGAATTCCACAATTTATGTAATGCTGGACTGATGATAATTATAAAGAAAAGATATGAGATGTATAATGTATTGCAAATGGGAAAAAAATGTTAATAGGGTTTGCCTACTTTTCTGTTAATGTAGGTCTGCCTTTGTCTTTAGTGATAACTTTAAAAGGTATTCAAAAGAAAAAAATAAAAACTCCTGTCATTTTCCTCTGTCTACGTATGTATGTGTGTATGCATGTATTTATTTATTTTAGGTTCTTCTCCTTCTTCAAAAAAGCTAAGGTTCCACTGGAGGAAATGTGTGTCACGATGAAGGGTTCATGCAAGGCCTGCAAGTGTGGACAGACAAATATTATATGTAGTGGGTTCCCTTTGTTTAGGAGAGGCTAACTGCTGTGGATCCATAAATATTGTTGAGGACAACAGACACAAAAGATTTGAGCACCTCCAACTTACAGGAAGGCTACAAGTAGATGCAGTTTGGTTAATACAGTCTTATTGGCTCTCTTAAGACAGCAAAGATACTTCTCTGAATGCATACAGACTAAGTCAGACAACAATGAACGGATACCTGCATGAAATTATTTTTTGGTGCATCCTCACTATTATTTAATACAATCACCTCCAAATTCACCATTAACTACTAGAAATGGCAAATGTTTTTGCTTTTTGTCCAAAAATGTAATTACAGTCAACAAGTTAAGTATTCTTTTTACTCTGAAGTCATGTGGCACCAGAGTTACAGCATTTAGCTAGTAGTTAGTGGTGGGTTGGAGGGGATTATCCTCCTGAAATCTGACTGATTTTCTGTGGATTCATGTCAAACAAATGAAACCTAAACAATCAACTTCCCAGCATCAAAAATTATTCCCACTACCGTATGTAGTATTGTGCTGGAGAACACAATAAAACTGAAGTCCAGTCACAGTTCAAACAAGACAAAAATCAGAAATCTGCCTCCCTCACATCCAAATCCTTCAAATTAACCCACACAGCATGAAGTGCATATATATATATATATATATATATATATATATATATATATATATATATATAAAACTGTAAATGTAATTCAATGTATCTGCTCCTTTACAATCTGTAAAACTGTGAACATATTTTCTGTAGCTATTTTTCATCTTTGAATTCTTTTTGTAAGTTCTCCTTAACAAACCTCTAGCACGCCAGCAATAATGCACAACACTGTCTTCTTAGAGTGGAATAATTTTGTCTGTTTTAGAATTTTATAACTATGACTCAGTGGAATTAACTTCACAGAGAAAGCTGTATAAACAATAGTACAACAAGCTCTGGATGACAGAACATACTCATTATTAGCAGTTGTTCTGTTCTGGTATTTACATCATTAATTTATTAAAACAGGACAGCGTACCTCATGATTTCAGTAAAAATATGTTATATACCTGAATTTGTAATTTAAGTACACACACTATAACCCTACTATACCTGTAACAAACAGAATGTGAGGATGAAATATGTCATAATTTAGGATATTTTGCACTTCAGTTTCAGTACTGTAAATTCCAACATTTAGCTCCTCTGTGCTGTGCCATGAGTCTTTTCATAAGGATCAAACGCCATAAATGCCAGCCTTTAGGCAGTAGTGTTCTGCAGCTTCTGGATAAATACAGAATCAAGATGCAGAACTGTTTACATCAGCCATATAATGTGGTAAGTAATATGTCAGAGAAAGTGCACAGAATACAAACAGTGTATTTTCCAGGCAACTAAGCTAGCAATGTACGTCTTGTGCAAAGGGTACACATTTGGTTCACTTTCTTCACTTCTTTTTTTAACTTCATTCTTTCAAAATATAAATATTTTTTCTAACTCTCCTTGGTGCTAGCAACTTTGCTGTAGTTACATAAGCAAAAACTTCAGGAAGTCTTCCCAACCATAATTATCAAGCAGTAAGAACTGGCTGAAAAGGTTAGAGCAGGACGGAATCTCAATGACTGATCAGGTTATGCCTGCACTGGTGTTGTACAGGGACAGAATGCAGATTATGCCCTGAGTGACCACAATTAAATTAGGGGCTCAGAATATCAATGGTGCAGACAAGGAATACTGGGTGTGCTCATCCTGGGAGAGGGTGGGTCTTGGCATGTACCTTCTACATGTACCCAAAGAGAAGGGTTGAAGTGGAGTAGGCGTGAGGGGTGGTCTTTCGTACCACCAAGCCAGCTATGATAGTAGATCTTATTAATGAGTGAATAAGAGTATTCATTTGTGTCGGGAGAGAAATTGTGAGTCCCCCTAGTTATATGGGTAGCTTGTTCACCTACATAAGAAGTAGGGTTAGGCTAACTTTAAAAGCTCTCATTGCAAAGATGCTGGAAAAAACATAAATACCCATGCCTAGAAGAATGACAACCCCCTTGGACAGAGATCCTCACCACTAGGGAACTAATGGAGAAGTCCATTTGGGAAAGCTTGATTGTCAGCATGGCAAAGAAGAATAAAAGTGTATGAGTGTGGTACAATTCAATGAATGACAACTTTGATGAACCACAAAATTTTGATATTTTAGGAATGAAACAAAAATGCTGAAAAAAAACAAGGAAAAAATGTGTTTTACACCCCTGCTGCTTATATAGACTAAGTCTGAGATCATAACGGTAAAAAGGAAAATTCCCACTCCCTGCTGTACTGCAACCTCCCACAAAGAACTGTCTGCATTCTGTGATCAAACAGTATTCCACTGTTTATGCAGGCATTTAAAACATTCACTATTCTGAACATTCAACCAAATGCTTGGTAACCATCTGTGTTTGTGGGTGTGTGTTAAAAAAACAGGAATCTATTTGTCTTAGTCTAGTGGGATCTACCTTCCACAGATCTATGTTAGAATTCATTAAGCATCCAATTCTGTTTCAGGAACCTTTTGCACCTTGTCTTACTAACTGCCTTCACCACCTTGTCCATCAAAGAATTTAGCCTGTAGTTTTCTGAGCTATTCCTTGAACTGTGGTTGAAGCAAAATATTTCAAAGTCTTTAGCAACAGGCTCTACGTACTGTGATGGTGTTGTGGAATAAATTTTCTACAAACCTTAAATTAATTCCGGATTATGTCTAATATTACTTATTTATTTGTTAACCAGTGTAGTGCACTGATCAAACATTGACTATCTGCAGTCTCAGCCCAAGAGGCACTTAACAACAGCAGTCTCCAATCTTTTTTGCACCAAGGACTGGTTTCATGTAAGACAATTTTTCATGTACCAGCCATCGCGTGCACATAACAAAACATAACTAAGTGCATAATATGTAGTTATTTATTTATTTTACATTTGTTTACCAGGGAGGTCAGACTGGACTAGCAGTCCATTTTCAGCCAAGACCTGGAGAGAAAAGCTCCAAAGTACAATAAAAGACAACTAGTAATAATTACCAAAAAAAGTGTACAATCTGCTTAATAGCATAACACTGATCTACTACGGTTGAGAGGTACGCAAACCTCAATGCTGCTGCCAGAGATTGCTCTCACTCTTTCTCTCTAACACACACACACACACACACACACACACACACACACACACACACACACACACACACACACACACACACATACTCATACACAGACACACACACACACAGCCTCTAATGCTTTCATGCATGCATTCACTCACGCATGCAAACAGAAATACACATACACACACACACACACACATGCACAAACAGTCCTTTCTACTTTCATGCATGCATTCACTCACACACACACACAAACACACACACACACACACACACACACACACACACACACACACACACACACACACACACACACACACACAGAAACATACACACAGACTTTGGTTTCCTTGACTTTTATTTTACACTCGCTAAATAGCAAAACACTGCTTAGTGAGTGTAAAATAATGGCTTGATCGATCTCACTGCTCAATCTCTCTCATAAACACACAGTCTCTTCTTTCACACATACATACACAGTCTGCTTTCATGCACACATTCACTCACACACGCAGACAGACACATAAACACACTCATACACATGCATACATACACACATATTCACTTTTTCATTTCACTCTGTGCCTGGCGGCCTGGTACAAAATGATCCACAGCCTGGTACCGATCTGTGAACTGGTGGTTGGGGACCACTGCTTTACAATAACATCCAACACTGCATTACAAATTAGGCTGATATACATGATCATTTGCTCGAAGGCAAGATTCACAGAAGCCATTAACACTGATGTGAAATGTCTTAAGTATAATGAGATGCAAATAAGGAATTTTCTAAAGTGGTGCATGCTTATGAGGTGTTATTTTGATTCATAGTCCGATATCCACACAGTAAGTGCAACAGTTGTTGAAAGTGATGCTTCATCTTTTATATCTGAGTTTCAGTCAACAAACCTGCACCTAGCCATCACTTCAGTAGGTTCTCCCACGTATGTGCAAGCACTTCCCTGACATACAAATGAATTATTTTCCCCAGCAATCACTTCAGTAGTTTATCTAAGTATGCATAAGCACTAAAATGACGCAAAATTAATTATTTTGCCCAGCAATTGCTTCAGCAGTCTGACCATGTATGCACAAGCACTTCACTGACACCAAATGAAACATCTCCCCAGCAATCCCTTCAGTACTTTCACCAAGTATGCAAAAGCACCAAAATATAACCTTTCCCTCACCAGTCCCTTCAACAGTATGTCCAAGTATGCACAAGCACCAAAATGAAACATTTCCCAAGCGATACCTTCAGTCAGTAGGATAGCCAGGGGAAGTGGGGTAATTGGCTCTGGCACAATGTGTTAGGAGGACATGATCAGCCGTACCTGATCTCTCTTTAATGCAATACTGGATTTTAACAACTGGTATTGCATTTGTGATCAAACCTGAGTGCTGTAGTACTCTATGTGAGGTCTAAACTGTAGCAACTGCTTGTTACATTATAACAAGCAGTTTGCTACAGTTTAAAAGTATTTTTTTTTTGTTAACTAAAACCTGAGAGCTATAGTGCTCTATGCACATAGGGTATAAACTGTACTAACTGTTTGCTAGATTTGTACCAAGCAGTTTGCTACAGTTTAAAAAGAAGATTTTTTTAAACTAAAACATGAATGCCATAGCACTCAGAGAGGGGATTTGTAGCAAGCAGTTTCCTAAAGTTTAAAAAGAAGAAAGTTTTTTTTTTTAACTAAAACATGAGTGCTGTAGTGCTCTATGCAACCAGGATATGAACTACAGCAACTGCTTAAACTACAGTTAAAAAGAAGACACTATATGTTTAATAAATATGTTGAATGAGGGTTGGGGCAGGGTAGAGAAATGGGACCTTAATGGCTGGGGAAGGAGGGGTGTTGTGCGTCAGCCTATCTGGTTGGCATGCTAGTAGATACAGCATCTGTATTTTTTATTGCTCTTCAATGGAAGAGCTGGGGCATAGATCTAACTGTAATAAGCTGATCACTTACAATGTGATAATCACCTTATTACAGTGCAGTTCTGTTTTTTGCTCTCTGTTGAACAGCTGTGGGGATGAGGTGGAGAGATACTTCATAGTACTGGCCCAAGCAGCTGGTTCAACGAGCTAAGCTTTTGCCTAGAGTACTATTTCCATGCATGCATAAGCACCAAAATGAAACATTTTCCCAAGTGATCCCTTCAGTACTATGTCCAAGTATGCACAACACCAAAATGAAATACTTCACCATGCAATCCCTTCAGTAATTTGGCCAATTATGCACAAGCACCAAAATCAAACATTTCTCCAAGTGATCCCTTCAGTAGTTTGTCCATGTCTGCACAATCACTAAAATACTATATAAAATTTCTTTAAATAAACTCAATAATTATACCTCCTTTTAAAATGTATGGCAGTACACATTACTTTATTCCATTCCCCTCCCAACTCTATATTCTCATGTTAAAATGCTGCTTACAGACATAAGTTTAGGGCCATTTACATATTTAGCATGCAAATAAGCTCAATTTAAATTCATTTCTATGAATCTCACAGCTATACAAATGTGTAATGCCCCTCATCTGCATATTAGCTGTCCCCCTATCACTCGTCTTAAGCATAATGGACTTTTAGGGAACCGTGTTTAACAAAATGCCTTCCCATTTTCATAGTCATCATGAGAGGCTGTGATTTGCATACCATGTAGCACCTCTCATCATGGATTACTGCAATGAAAATGCAAAGCCCCAAACTATGAATACCAGTCTTCATGTAGAACAACCAGTCAAAACAACCACAAAGATATGCCAATAGGCTCATAAGATGGTTTCTTACAGACCTAACTGAAGAAGTGTAGTGTTGGATAATTCAGCTTGAATGCATCCAGCTCTCAGGACACCCTGGGAAAGTTTTGCTGTGGAGGACAAGATACTGCAGACTTTTGCAGGTTTCCATATGAGAGCATTTTTGGTTTTGTGTTTCTGAATGTTGCCACAGCTTTATAACTATCTAGTGCTTCTGTCTATGAATTATGACAGAAAAATCATCACTTTTACTGGCTCAATTAAAATGCTTCATTCAACAAGGACTGAGCACAGAAGTATAATGTCCTGTAACTTACATCCGTGAGAGAGACATCACTCAGCACCTGCTTTTTACAGATAACACAGAATCCAATGGCAAGAAAGCTACAAAACACAGAGTCTAACACACTACTCAGTCTCTCAGCACAAGAATTCTGGGCAAAGCTTAAAATAATGCGTCA
This sequence comes from Protopterus annectens, assembly GCF_019279795.1. NCBI lineage: Eukaryota > Metazoa > Chordata > Ceratodontiformes > Protopteridae > Protopterus > Protopterus annectens. Next base: position 118,683,607 of record NC_056732.1, read on the forward strand.
ATAAAGGCCCCATATCAGGAATAGATTTAAAATATTGCTCTTATAAACTTTGAAAGTTGAAAGAATAATATGTTTTGCATTGGCATGCATTTACTGAGAGGTATGAAGTCTAAAATTCAAATGTTTGTCATTATTTAGCAACATAAGTACTTCAATGATTTGCCAGAAATTCATAACGTTGAAGAGAAATAGACCAAAATACAAGGCAAAAAATGGACATTCTGCAAAATTCAGGGCAGTTGAGAAGTATGGCAGCTAATCAAACAGAAAAGTGATCATTTATTATTTTATTGAGATTTTAAACAGGTATATTATTAATCTTATTTTTAATAAATAGTTTTTTGATCACATGTACATCTGTAGTTGAATCTCCAAATGAGACTTCAGCCTGACTGGCCTACTCCAATGAGTTTGGCTGCAAAGCAGGATTCTAACAGGCTGTGTTTCTATAGAGTTTGAGATATGCCTCCTTTATTCATTGCTCTCCTCGTAAGAGACACTTCACTGTATATTGCCTGTGATGTCACCTTAGCATGGGTGTGTTTAAACAACCTACCCAGAATACAAACAGTTCTTACAGTTTCATCAGTATTCAAATAGATTACTTATTAAAAGAAACAAAAGATGTTGAGGCAAGGTGAGTACATTGCCACATATGCTATCTTTTCTTTGTAAACTATTAAAAGTTGATGCAATGCCTACTGGATCTGTTTCATTCCTTCTACTACCTTTAATTTGTAAAACTGTAAGTGTTTAGGTGATAATTGTTACATCTGTTTCATTCTTAACATGTACTATATTATGCTGAGAATGTGGTATATATATTGTGTGTTTACTCCCTAGCAGCAAAAGACATCCACTTTAGTGAATTAAGCTCCAGTCCAATAAAATGCTGGACAAGAAAGGCAGCAATTCAGTAAAATGTTGTAACACAGAATATTAAAGCATGACTGCATGGCCTCCCAAGCTGCACCAGATCTTCTACTGGCTAGTGTACCGTCTTCTTACATCATGTATACGCAACATACTTTGTTACTATAAAGTCAAAACACTGACCTGCCATGAAACTAAAAAACAGAGACTGTATCTGCTACTAAGGTAATGATGGACAAGCATTTAACTGGCATGTGCAGAAAACTATTGAGGTCATGTTTCCTTATAGTCTCTGCAGCATTTAGAATTATGCACAAGACTAATTTCTACACTCCAAATACTTTAAGACAAAATGTCTAGAACAATAGCATATGGCTAAAGAATTTAAATGTATCCTGTTTTTAACCTAAGATTATATGCAGCCCCAGGGCATTCCTTAAAGTATAAAACACTCCAATAATCCACAGGAAAGAGTACAAAGTATGAAGCTTTACTGTACCTTAAGTGCTTATTGTACATCAGCCTCCAACATTCAATCTGCTTGATTCTAAAGGCTGCCTTACTAAGAAGTGAATACATAGGCTGATCATATTCTTTTATTCCAACCCATAAACAGGTTATTTGTTAAAATAATTTCGGGCTATGAGATTACAAATAAAAAAGAATATGCGTATCCATATTTTGTCAGTCATTTGTCAGGTAGACAGTACACTTTTGAAAAATATATTTTTAAAAATATACCACTGAAGGATGTATTTCTGCTGGTAATCATTCCTGTAGTAGCCCATAAGCTCCTTGCAAGGAAATGGAAGTTTAGGCAAGTCACCATTCATATATTGTAGAGAATATGTTAACCAAATACACAAACTGACCTGATGCAGCAAGCATAAAGAAAGATCAATAGAAGCTGATTTTCCAAAGGACACTAACTAGTCGTGGAGGTGACCAGCTCCCAACAGCAGGACATACTTTTGCTGATTGAATGGACTATTCATGAGTCCTGAATGATCAGCTAACAGTATTACTGCTAGGTCATGCAGAAGCTGTATGTAACAGTAGGTCTCCTTGAAACAAGTCTGATTAAAATGTTCAGCAACATTATGCCATATTATTCTCACTTATTTATTTATTTACTGTTTGATAACAGGGTAAGTTGTCTGGTCTGGGCGTCCTTTTCAGTGACATCACAGGCACAGAAAGGCACAAAGCAGAAGACAACAAATATAACAACCAAAAAGTATCAACAAAGAAGACACATTTCAGTGATATCAATTGAACAGTTCTCCTGTAACAGCAGTGAAATATTTAGGAAAACAAACCGTTTTTACTGAACAAATCAAACGTGGTTGGCTAAGAGCAGTAGTGGCTTCATGTAGCTAACCACTGTCTCTAAAACATTTAGAAACTGAATCTTTATGCAAAGCCAAATCATGGTCAAATGGGGCCCTAGGCAGGGTAATGGAACAGCTTCCCCCCACCCTGGTAGCCTTTCAGTCTCACATTACTCAGCAACTCTCCCCAGTTTCCATAAAAACTGTTTAAACAAGGCAGTGTGCAGACTACTTTCTACTTTATTTCTATAATAAATACAGACATTTTGATTTGATTTACAACTCATTTTCAAACTTTATAGCACAAACACTGTTAGCTATTTCTAAATAAACAACACAGTCTTACAATGAAAACCGACTTAGCATGAGCAGCAGTAAACTTCTCTTCCCTTGAAACTCGCATTCATTGAAAATGCACTGGCCAGTGGTGGATTGACTGTACCTTATGCCTCAGACTGTTTTCAAACCATGAGCCCCCTGCACACATTTTAGGACCATGCATAAATGCATGTGTTCTTTCATTCAACTTTCTGATTGTAGTACATTTATATTATATTATATTATATTATATTACATTATATTACACTATATTCCTTATTTCAAACAGCAACACTTGTTAGAGTACGTTTTAAATTTGTAGTTTTGAACATTTTCCAGTAAGCGATAAAGCAAAATGTATGAACCAATAATAACAAACCTACCCATTTCAGAACATTTCAACCAGAATAGGCCACTCAAACTGCTGTCATCATAATCCACCAATATTGATCAATATTCATAATCTCTGCAGAAGTAAAAGTCATCTGAATAATTCCACATTACACAGTTACACAGAACTATTACTAATGTACTAATGTAGAATTTGCTGCTGGAAAACAATGTTGCATTTCAGTGCTTCATCTACAAATGTAGTGCCTGCTGGACTTGAAGAATGAATTACCTATGTTATATTTAAAAAAATGGTGTGTTAGTGATATGCAATAGGGAATGGCCAGCAAATTGACAACAAGTTCAAGAGTGCAACACCCACTCCCACCTTAAGCTTCACAGTAGTCTCAGCAATCCATATACCTGGTGTGGGGATAGAGCTCTCAGCCTTCTGCACCAAAAGCAAGGGTACTACCTGCTACACCACTTACACTGAATATGAACGCCACCACTGTGAAACTCTTTGACTGACATAGACAGACTAATCTTCAGTGATTAACAAAAATAAATAAAATTAAAATTAAAGAAAACCTGGTAGTCGGTGTGGATGTTTAAGCCACTTGCCTACCAATAATTAAGATTCAGGGCTCAACTCTGAACAAAGTCACTTAACTTGGCAGTGCCCCTAACTGGAGTTTTTACACACACATGCGCGCACGCGCACACACACACACACACACACACACACACACACACACACACACACACACACACACACACTCATGAGTGTGCACACACACACACACACACACACACACACACACAGTAAATGGAACCATTCCTTGAGGAACTGTTTCTCTTTCTATGTGAACATGTTCACAAAGCAATTTTACAATCTCTCCCACAGATCTATGCAGGCAGCAGCATTATAAATGCATGACAGCTGTTTTCTCCCTGATACGAAAATCATGTTACAATCTGCCATTGTATAAATTTTTCCCATAGGTGTTGGAGGGCAGCAGTATTAAATGAACGAATGCTATGTTCTATCTAATGTCTGATACATGGTGCTATTACACAAAATGTCCTTTTCAGACATTGTGCGAAGTTGTGTTAGGAATATCTTAATGCTAAGGTTTCTCGGGCTGTTACAATCAATGAGGACTCTGGGCTATTTTGTATTTTCTGAAGAAAGAAAGGGATTTTTATATTGTGAAGCTGGCCCTCCCAGCCAACATGTATCCCAGCCCAGTCAATACGGGCCCTAGGCAGTTGCCTAGGTCACCCAGTGTTGGATCCAGCTATGTCTTTATGTAGACATTATACTGAAACATCTTTGAAGCTGTGCAATGAGTCTTTCCCTTTTAAGTCAGGAGGTAAATTATTCCATTATTGGGCTGTTGTAAAGGGTGGCCTGCTAAAGGAGATGATGTTATCCTGGTAGATTTGTAGACAGTATGCCTGCTTTCTGAAGGTGAGTAACCTTTTAGTGGAAGTCAATAAACCTCATTTAGAACTTTATATATAAAGGTGGCTCTTAGGTAGGTTGCTGTTTCAGTAACAGGGAAACAATTTAACCTTTACAAAAGGAGGCAGTGGTGTGTGTATGTGTGGGAGTTAGCAAGAAGGACACATCTGCATATCTTGTTTACCGCAGTCTGTATCCATTGTGTATTGTATGCTGAATGTATATCTTGTTTACCACAGTCTGTATCCATTGTGTATTGTACACTGACTGCATATCTTGTTTACTGCAGTCTGTATCCATTGTGTATTGTATGCTGACTGCATATCTTCTTTACTGCAGTCTTTATCCATTTTGCATTGTATACTGACAAACATATGTAACAGTAGTGGGCCACAGTCCATTTTCGGTAGAAGCACATTTTTGGCTAAGGGTAGTCTAGCTATTGGAGAAAGAAGGTAGCAGTTTCTGTAGCATAGTTTCAGCTGAGAAAGGACTTTATTACTGATGTCAGTGTGCATAGAGAGGTTGAGGCAACAATCATGGGTGAGACCTCCATATTTGCACTCTAAAACTAAAGGGATAATAATTATTGTTTTTATTGTCAAAGAAATAACTGGTGCCTGGTGGGATTTGTGAGGGAAGGAGAATGATATGACATGAGCTTTAGTGTGGTTAATCAGACATTTGTTATCAGTAGCCCAAAGGCAGGGAATAAAAAGAAGGGTTGGAGTTGAATTTCAAGATTTGCTGGTCATTTATCTGAACATAAAAGCTTGACTATAAAGAAGTTTGTACATGGGTACTTTAGCTACTGTGGGATATAAGGAAATGCAACACTTTAAAAATCAATTTTTGTGGCAGGGTACAATCCCCATGAACCCCAAAATTTTAGTATTCTAATGCTGAAATCACTGCACCTTGGAGAAAGACTTGACACTGTATGATTGTGATTGCTCTATCTCTATCTTGCTTTTTCTCTAGGAGGCTATGATCCACAGACACTCGTAATCTGACACATGTGCAACAAAATCCTGCTTGTAAATGTCTCAAGAAAAAGATAACGCAAGTACCTCAACACCTGCATTGTTATATCTGAGCAAGTGCAACACGACCTTGTGTTCGAAGCCATCTATAATATAAATTACACTCAGGTCACACCAAGGTTTGACATTCTCTCCCCAAGTTCATTTTGTTATACACTTTATTCTACATATTTACTATGTTAATAAGTGGTATGGTGAAGGCACAGTGCCCTAGTATTTGCTACTTATTGTCTAAAATGTATTTCCATTTGGCAATTGCTTTTCATGGAGATGCTGGTGAACCATGCCTAATCCTGTTCTTGTTAAGAGATACCTTACAAGGGCCTGACTTTGGGAAATTATTTGCATTATTCTAAGACACCTCATTAAAGTCAAAATGTTTAAATTCTTTGTCCTTGGACAGATATCACAATATACGGTCTATATCTGTTTTGTGGATTAGAGAAGACATATGCATGTGTACCCCAAAATGACTTGTGGAAGATTCTACAGCAGTACAGGTCCCCACAGCAGCTGCTGCATGTCATTATATCATTCCACATGAGGAGTGAAAATTGTGTCTGTACTGTAAATGTTACATCAAACAAATTCAATATGGGTGCACAACTCTGCTAAGGATTTATCTATACTGCCAATTTGTCAAAAATGGGAATATAATATTTTACATTAAAAACTATGCATTTGTCTGTGGGTGAGACTAAGCTCTCTCAGTATGTATTTGTCACCTTCCAAAACCTACTACCCTAGGTTACAATCAAGCCAAAATTAAAACAGCTAACAAGCAGCAGGTTTAATTTTGTATAAAAACAGAATTTATTCTGATATTAAAATTAATTAATAATTTAGCAGTTAAATCAAAATAAAATTAAACTTGCTGTACAGAAGGAAAAAAAATCAGAAAATGACTTCCATTCCTGGCAGTTGTGTTAAGACATGCAAGGTACAAAGTGGTCAAACCAAACAAGAATTAAGAGTCCATGAGTCCTTTATAACAGGTTTTCCTTGTTTAAGAATCTTCTGTTCCTTGACAAGCACTGTGAAATAGTTTTACATTCTCTAGCCACTCTCTTTTGGGAAGATGCACAAAGCTGAGGATATTCTTTTGTACATTGATGCTAGCTCCTCTTATAGGTCAAACTCCAACTCAGTTACAAGATGGCATGGTGAAATACCCAGTGTCTGGCACATTTCACTTTCCCTCACTGAGAATGGATCTACCTTTTGGATTTGCCAGTGCCAGAATTAGCAAGATGAGGGCAGCTGCAGTGGTGCATCAGTTAGCGTTGCTGCCTCACAGCAAGAGATTCTCTGGTTTGATCCTCAGCTGGGGTGCCTTCTGTGTGGAGTCTGCATGTCCTCCCTGTGGTCGCATGGGTTTCTTCCAGGTGCTCCGGTTTCCTCCCACATCCCAAAGACATGCTGTAGGTGGACTGGACACTCTAAATTGGCCCTAGGTGTGAGTGTGTGCATGTGTGTGTGTGTGCCTTCTGTGGAAGGTTGGGCGCTGGGCTGGCAACTCAACACCGTAAAACTCCACTGCCAATCATGACCGGACAGGTGATCCGCTGTGGTGACTCCTAACTGGGAAAAAGCCAAAATAAGAAGTATCAGAGTCTGTGGTTCCTTTTCCAGAGTGTATATATATAGCACTACAGGAGTCCTTCAGCAGAGCTCATCAGAGTCTGTCTGCTTATTAGCTGGCAGCCAGTAGCAGACCAAGTATGACTGAAACAAGAAGTACGGATGAGTATCCTGAAAGTCTGACTGAATTAATCTGTTTCACTGCAGTGTATATATTTTTAACAGCAGAGTGGATTCGTAATTCCTTTGTTCTGTCTCTGCAGTTGATGGAGTCCAGCCTTTGTCTAGGCTGTTTGTCTTTCCACAGTACATTATTTCTTCGACTAACATCCAGGAAGATGATGGGGTTGTAGCCACTGTTTTCTTCAACATCCTGTGAGTTTGTCACTCTTTTCTGAGCTCTTTACACAGTAATGTCTAAGAAGCTGGACAGTTTATAGTTTTATGTACCCTGCTCTGAAGTTTATAGCTGGTGATGCCACCTTTTGATATGCACTGAAAACAAACAATCAGTGTAGTTGTTCGGCAGATGTCTAGCAGATGAGGCCCTGTGTTTCAGTCCCAGTATCCCTGTTTCTTTCTGAGCATTCCAGAGGCCTCTTTACTAGGAAAACAAACCTTCATTTTTATGCCTCTTACTGAAACACGGACACAAATCTTTTAAATGGCCGACTTTATGCCTTCTATTTTCAGTACTTTTGTTACATATTATTACATTATACGCTAGGAAAACAGCAAGATTAATGCACAGGAATACACAAAGGCAGAATTAATAAATGCTATCAAGAACAATAATAATATCAATGGTAGTGTGCATGCAATACCCAATGGCTTCAACAATAATAACATATATGGCAATAACAATAATGTTTATATCAGAATACATATATTTATTTTCATTTTAAAAAAAAGGGTTATTTCTCCTACAGATTTTCATGGACATCACATCATACCATATCATAGCAAAGATTTTGAGGAGCACTTAGTTTGGAGAATTCAAGGTTACAGGGTCTATAGATGAACATTGCACCGCCAAACAATACAAGTGGAATTATAAAACTTTTAAGTCAAAAAAAGCATGCTGTCATTTAAGTACCAAAAAATGCATTTTTTGCAGGAGAGGTAGCCTTTCAATACCCCCATACACACTTTCATCTTTAAATACACTCATTTTGAGAGTATGCAACTTCGGGACTATGGAGAAACTTCCTCACACCCACATATCCCCGGTGTCATTCAAGCAAGTACTGCTTCTTCAAGGAGCCAATTAAAAAATAACACCACCACCAGTTTCAGATAGCTCAGTATTCACCATGCATTCCAGGAATACATTTGTACTGTTTGCAGATTAATTAGAATTCAGGTGACTATAATTTCCAGCATATACTGTAGTAATTCGCTGCTGAAAGTGAACTGGTTGGCATGAATATCAGTATTGCTGTATGTGTCATGCCCCTCTCTCAGAAAACAATGAATTGCTCTATACAGGTGAAGGCGGAACAGATACCTGGGGTGGAAGAGTTTAAAGTATCTCTTAGCTTCGTTCATGAGTGATGGCACACTGGAAAAGGAAACTGACTAGCAGAGGAGTCCAGTAGCAAGGAGTACTGCAGGGACTGCAAGACTGCTGTGGTAAAGCAACAACTCAGTCACATGACAAAACTCTCAGTTTACCAGTCAGCTTATGTTCCCATTCTTAGCAGTGGTCATCAGCTTTGGGTTACAAACGTTGGGATGAGATAATGCACACAAGATACAGAGATGAGGCTACTTTGCAGGGTAGCTGTCTTAGCTTTCCATGGTAGAGTGAAGAGCTCAGCAATCTGGCAGGATTCTAACTGAACTGCCTACCCTTACTTATGTGTAATAACTCTACCCCAACACATAATGTTACTAAAAGGCCTTGCCCGAACAGTACCACTCCTTAGGTGATTTTGGGCTGCATTTTGTAGCTTGGCTTTACTGGCAGTGGGAGAGATGTTTTCAATGGTTTGTGATTCACTCATTTTTATACTCTCATTTGTGTTGTCAACCAGTCATGATATAATCATGTAGAGAAGCATATAACATATATATATATATATATATATATATATATATATATATATATACATATATACATACACACACACACACCCACACACACAGACAGACACACACACACACACACACACACACACACACACACACACACACACACACACACACACAGACACACACAGACACACACACACACACACACACACACACACACACACACACACACACACACACACACACAGACACACAGACACACACACACACACACACACACACACACACACACACACACAGACACACGGACACACACATGAACTCTAAGCATGTACAAACTTAGAGAAGATAAAGAAAGGGAAAAATGCAGCACTCAGCCTCCCACTCTTCTCTGAGACCCACCACCATTACAAAATGTCAGCAACCTTCCACTGACGGTGTTCTGAGACCCACTCAACTGACCACGGGCAGACACCAGGGTATTCAGGCATTCTGTATGTGCTGCACATAACATGCATATAATAAGTATTAAGCATAACATGCTTACAATAAGAACTGTAAATAAAATGTATACATTGACTAATTAAAAAGTGTGAGTTTATTATCTAAGAAGGGGGAGCTAGCATAACAAAGGTAAATTCAAATCTAAAGTGCATTCAAAAAATGTATAAAAATGTAAATATGGTGGTTTTAAAGAACTCTATATACAAATCTGCAGAGGGTGGCTGCTAAGCAACTCCACTGTTTTAACTGTGGGGGTGTGGGAATTGTTGTTGTTATATACTTACACTGGAATAAGCATAGCAGTACCACACAGCTATTGCATATGCAACAGGTCTGCGCCCACATAAGCATCACAGGCAGTGTGTATGTCACACAATATTATTATGACAAGATTCTCTTTGTAATGGTGGTGAGTATGGATGCACAGAAAGCAGTTGACAGAGTAAGCTTGGACTTCATGAGTAGGGCAATGGAAGCATTTGCATTCACTGATACAATAATAAGGTTAATTAGGAGTATATATGAGGGATCAGAGGCAAAAATTAAAGTGGAAGAAAAAAATTAAAGTGGGAGTATTTATCTCTGATAAGTTATTTCTGAACAGATGAACTACACAGGGGTGTACTCTTTCCCCTTTGTTATTTGAGATATACTTGACATTGGCAAAAAAAGTAAGGGACTCAGAAATTCAAGAATGTAATTGGAATGGCAATCAAGAAACGTTGGCTTTATTTGCCATTATGATATTATTTTTACCTGATAAAAAAACAGAGAAGGACATCTCAGTGTTGTGCAACATTCTGAGAGAGTTTCAAGTCTTTTCGACATATAAATTGAATGAAGATAAAATATAAAATCTATATCTGTAAATTATGTACCCACACATGAATTGGTTCAGTAATACCCATATTTATGGAGGGCATTATAAAATTAAATATTTAGGAGTATGGATTAAAAAGGATCCTGATAAGGATATGTGGGAAGAGACTATACAAAATATAATACAAAAACTGAGAAACCAAAAGTTCTTGTTTATGGATATGGATAGCAAGCTACAACCAGTAAAAATGTTTTAGTCCCTTTAATTTTATATACAGGTAAGGTATATTAAGCAACCAGAGGAGAAGTTGTGGACAGTATTTAATAAAGAGTTGAAGAATTTTATCTGGGTGGAGAAGAAGGCAAGGGACAAGTGGGTTAAGTCGATCCTTTCAATAGAACAAGTTGATTTTGGATTACCTGATTTGAGGGGATATTTTAGAGGTACATATACATAACACAAGCAGAAAGCTAGAATTTAAAGTGGAAAGGGATGATGATGAAGCTGGAGGGAATTCAAAAAATAAGGTGAGAGTGGGATTTTGCATGCAGATCCTTAAGGAGAATAAGAACTGCAATACAGAATATTATGTTCATAAATTAGCGGACAATTTTCTAAGAGCTAAGCTGAAACAACAACAGAAGAAGAAGATTGTGCCAAAGTGGATGACTGTAATTAGGGGTACACAGAACAAATAAGAGGAGGATGGAATTTACTGGAGAAAATTGGCAAATGAACCAAGGTATTGGGAGCAAATTACTGGCGAGGGAAAGGTAATATAGTGGGAAGAGGTGAAGAAAACATTGGGACTGCAGGCTAGAGACAGCATTTCCTATCAAGGACTGATATCAGAGTATAGACAAAGAGAAAGAGATAGTAGAATCTTAATGAAAGACCTGCACTGGTAGAATTTATATCTGAATCTAGAAAAGAAGATACTGTTAAAAAGGAATAATTAGTAGGGCATATGCAATACTGCACAATAATTATAGGAACTACTCAGATGCGGTTAGAAAAGATTGGGAAGAGAGACAGAAACAATGGGAGGGCATATTTAAATCTCCCAAATATGCATCAAAGTCTAGAAGATTTAGGATTTTTGCTTGAAGTGTTTGCATAGGTATTTTTAGACTCCAAGGAATTTTTCCTCAATCAGATGACAAATGATGGAGGTGTGATGGGTAAGAAAGAGGTAACTGGCAAGAAACGTTTTGGGACAGTAATGAGTTGGCAGACTTTAAAATTTCCCTACAGAGTACTCTGTAAGAAATACTGGGCAAGCAAATGGATATAAATAAGGAAATGTTGTTTTGAGTTGAGATACAGGATCTGAATTGTCTAGGCAAAGCAAGGCATTGTTAAGATTAATTCTGGTGGTTGCCAAAAAAAAAAAAAAAATACCAGAAAACAGAAAAAGTCTAAATTAACTATATTTGAATTAGTGACTACTCTAACAGAAAAAAAGAACTGGAAGTGGGATCTTTAGGAAAGGGTAGGAAAAATTATATAGAAAAGGTGGAAAGTGTAGAAAGAATAAATGCAGAATAATGTTTTGGAGGAAGCGTGAGGTTTAAGGGAAGGCAGGAATTGATCACTTTATGTAACAATGTATTGATTATAACTGTATAACAGGATATATGTGGTGTATAATTTTTGTAGCTGTGAACATGTTAACATGGTTTGTTTTCTTTTATATAAATATATATTTGCCTATGTCTTAACCGATAATTCAAAAAGGTGTAAAAATATACTGAAATGTAAAGATTCTCTTTGTAATAAACTTAATCATGGGGTCAGTTTCCTAACAGGCAAACAAGTCCTCCACAGAAAAAAGTTAAACCATTATTCCATGTGAAATTAAATAACTGTAATGTCTGTAATAGTTTTACATACAGTGGTTAAAATGTACCTCTCATACCTTTATATCTCCAAGATAAACACAAGTGTAAATTTCAGCTTGCCATGTCATCAAAATGTTTCTCTGCATTCAGACGTATGTGCCTATCATCCACTCTTCAGTAATACCCAAATAGTTTTACTAGCATCTCCCAGCCATACACATAGTTCTGTGACACTGCTCATCACCCTCTTTATATTTCTAATATAAAACTTATGTGTATATATAGTCCTACGGTAAATGTTCTGTTTACCCATTCATAGATCCAAGTTGTGCTTGAATATGGACAGGGGTCAGCTTTGCTTAACCTGGATGAGGAGTCTGTTCCAGAGCAGCAGAAGCATCTGTCAGATATACTTGTCCCTCCAAAACTTTCTGTTGGTGTTGCAGAAGAGGATTATATCACTGGACTGACAGCTTTTGATACCATTTGAGTGGTTGATGTGCAGTAGGTCCATCAGTACTGGGTTGGAGGATACCTTGTATGACAGAAACAGGTCACATCTTAGCAGTCTGTAGGATACAGAGAATAATTACAAGGCTTTGAGGAGGTCCATGTAGGACATGTTGTTTAGGCCTTGCATCCTTTCAGTAAGTTAAGTCTACAGGTACTCCTGTTGTTGCTGGTGCCAGGACAGGTACATGACAAAGGGGGTACTATACTCAATGACTGTCTTGATGACAGCTGAGTAAGGCAGAAAATAACACTGCAAGATCTAGTTGCAATCCCTTTGTTTATAAGTCATGCAGTGTAGGACTTTCTTAAGACAGCGGACACATTGGTCAAAAGTTAGATCACTGTCCACACAAGTTTTCAAATCCTAAACATTTAGGTCAGATCTCAGGGGCACACTGTCAATGTTGTAGTTCTTCCAGGACAGGGAACTTCCCAAAGGATATAATAATGCATTTTTTGACATTTAGTTTCAGTTTATGATTTTTGCACCAGTTATTTGTTTGGAGCAAGCCTTCATGCAGGTTGGGCAAGTCATTTGGGAATTCAATAACTGTTTTTATTGTCCAGTAATCTGCCAACTTTGGTCAGTCAGAACTCTTTGGTATAATTTTTTACTTTAGAGAAGCAGATGCCAAATAGGAGATGCCCCAGCACCATACCCTAGGGGACTTCAACAGTGACTCATCTCTCTTTCCAGAGGTAGCTCCCCTTATTTTGATCTTCTGCACCCTGTAAACCAGTTGACAATCCAACAGGTGATGCTGGGGTTTATTCCCAGTTTATTTAGCTTTTCTACGATGCCCAAGTGGGGGACTGTGTGTCAAACATCTAGGCCAGATTGGGACATGGGGTCTGCTGGTGATCTTTTCAAAGAAGTCCACCAGGTTGAGTAAACATGACCTGATCTTAACGAATCCAAACTGAGATGGTTCCAGTGTTTAGAGGTTCCCTATGTCCTTAATGTTTATTTCCATGAGAAGTCTTTCCACTGCTTTGAATAGGAGGTTGCTCAAACTTATGGGTCTGTATTTGACTGGGTCTGTTGAATGTCCTCCCTTATGCAGGGGAATAACTGTTGCTGTTCTCCTTTTGAATCACCAATCGCAAGCTCTATTATCTACTTGATAAACCTGCTATTACACTTATTCAAATGTACAATGTTCAACATCTCCTAATATTTAATTATTTTTTGTACTGTAATAGTTTCCATTATTTCATATAAACATAATCCAGTTAGCAAATATATGTGTAATGATGGTCGACTAAACTCAGTCGGACAAATCCTGTAAACAAAAGCTATAAAATAAATAAAAGAAAAACACCTGAAATCTTGACATCTGAAGATGGCAGTCTTTGGAATGCTTTTACTGTTTCACTGGTAGTTCAGTTACCACTGTAAACACTCTGCTGCTACTTTTTATATGAATATGGTTTAATGAAATCCATTTTCTGAAAACATAAAACTCAGTATTTTACCTGTTGGTTGGCAAACCATGGCTGCATGCAGAAAATTAAAGTCTGTTTTGCTGAAAGTGGTTTATATATACTCACATACATGTATACATACATCCACATGTGCATACACACACGTGTGTGTGTGTGTGTGTGTGTACTCACGCACATGCAGACACACACACACACACACACACACACACACACACACACACACACACACACACACACACACACACACACACACATGCACTTATATGTACACATGCAATGCATTCACTTGTGGGACATCTTCCTTTCTTGCTTTCTAAATGTCTTCAGCAAGTCACTTTAAAGTACAAACGCAGCACCTTATCACCATTAATAAGCAGCTATCCAGGCAAGTCCATGGGTCAGCTCCCTGTGTTTTCTCCTGTCTACCTGATGAATCTGGGCATCTTGGGGCAATGTAGCAATTGCCTCATGTGCACTGACAACCTTCTCCTCCTACCACCCAACACTACAACCTGTGAGAGATGCACTTATATAGCCAAACTGGAAGCCAAGCTCTCTCCAGCCAAGACTGGACTAGACAGTCAAGAGGAGAAGGTTAACACCTGCACCACACCACACTCAATGCATAGTCCTTCAAAACCCACACATAGAAACACAAAGCACACACCCACATTCACGGAGACTCTCAATAAAAATCTACCCAAGCAACAGAGACCTCCCAAGCTGAAACGCAGACAACCACCACCCACCAATATCCTAGACCTAGTCATTACCAAACATGAGTGACCGGTGTTCCACACCTGAAGTCAACTCCTCATTTGTCGGATCCGACCATAACCTAATCACCCTTGATATCCACATCCCACCCCCACTCCCCATTAAGGAAACCACAGTAAACAATTTCTCCAAAGCCAACTTCATGCTTCTTAAGACAGAAGTGGTGAACTTCATGACACCCATGCCGATGGACAATACAGTTACAACTGCTGAATCCTACACAAATGCACTCTATAAGCACTTACACGAGTGCATGGATCATGCTATCCCAAACAGAACCAAGATGCTATCCTCCAAAAAAGAGGAAGCCAATCTGGTGCTCCCCTGCCATAAACAAACTGTACAACAAAAGGAAGAAACTGTTGCAAAAGAGAGTAAAATCCCATGAGTGGAGGAGCTCCCTGGTCAGCCTCAGTAAGAAGCTGAGATCCCTTATAAGATCCTCCAAAGCTAGCTATGAAAACAAAATCACCACTAATTCCAAGGACAACCACAAAGCATTCTATAGCTATGTCAAGAATCTCGATGGCAACACCCAGATCTGCTCTGAGTTACAGCACAAAGGCACAAAAATTACAGAACCAACTGATATTGCCAACATCCTGGCAGATAGGTTCCGTGCTAGCTTTACCCCCCTCTCACCCACTAAAGGACCCATATCTATACAGGAAGAATGCAGAATCCCTGTAATCATTTTCTGTGTATTTCTGCAAAAAAAAAACAAAAAAACAAAAAAATAATCCTTGTTTTCCCGCCTTTTTCGACTAGTTTAGACCAGTATACAGGCATTGCTGTATTCTGGGCTGTGGTGTAGTTCCTGTGTTGTCCATTACCTTACTTGGATAAAAGGAAGTTTCTTTGCTCACCAGTGGGAGTGGGGAGCCTTGAGCAGCCTACCTGTCCTTGGGGGAAGTGACCTCAGCACAAGAAGCTGTTAGTAATTGGTTGTTTGGGACCATTCCTAGCTCTTTTGCAGTTCACTGCTTAAAATCCGCCTCTGGGCATTTTTTCTGGCTGTACTGCTCAGACAAGCTCCACGTGGGTTTACAGAGTGGTCCTAGCAGCAAGGAACTCGAAAAAGTGACTACTTTCTGGATTTAAGTATCTTTGCTTTTTTTTCACTGAAAATAGATTCTGCTGCTTACTTTAAACTAGCCTGAACTGTTTTTTACTGATTACTGCATTTATTTTAAAAATTGCACTTAAAGTTACATTTAGTCGAATTTAGTCGAAAGTTTGCTTGTTTGTTTGTTTAATTGAACTGTGGAGGCTGCCCACTAAAGTGTGCTAGCCTGTGTAACTAATTTATCACTGTCTCTGCATTTTCTTTATATTTCTGCAAAAAAAAAACAAAAAAACAAAAAAAATAATCCTTGTTTTCCCGCCTTTTTCGACTAGTTTAGACCAGTATACAGGCATTGCTGTATTCTGGGCTGTGGTGTAGTTCCTGTGTTGTCTATTACCTTACTTGGATAAAAGGAAGTTTCTTTGCTCACCAGTGGGAGTGGGGAGCCTTGAGCAGCCTACCTATCCTTGGGGGAAGTGACCTCAGCACAAGAAGCTGTTAGTAATTGGTTGTTTGGGACCATTCCTAGCTCTTTTGTAGTTCACTGCTTAAAATCCGCCTTTGCACGGCTTTGCGCGGTCGTGCACATAGCCCAGCGCCGGTTAAACAAGGTTAAACTTGGTTAAACTTTTTCTGGCTCCGCCAAGTCTGCTCTTCAATTTTTCCCTTAGAACTGTTCTACTTGCAATCTAAACAGCCTATACTCTATCTGAAAAGCTCAGCACTTGCTCCTAAAAAGCATTTTGTATACAGGTAAAGCACTCTTAAACAAACGAAAAGTACTTCATTCACCTAAATTCTGTTGAGTACCCATTTCCCTATAGGTCCTTTCTGACTCAGTTACACAGCAATCTTTTTCACTATTTCTAGCATGTCGAAGGGTCAGTTGCTAGCGTCCTCTCCTGTTCAGCTGGTGAATCTGGGAATCTTGAGGCAATGTTACAATTGCCTCATGTACACAGACAACCCTCTCCTCCTCCCAACAAATACAAATATATGCGAGAGATGCAACTATATAGCCAAACTGGAGGCTGAGCTCTCTCAGTTCAGTACTGGCAAGACCGGTCAGGAGAAGGCAACCACGCACACCACAAACCCAGTCTCACATGGAACTATCACAACTGCAAACCAAACACATAAACACACAAAAACATACTCGGCGGCGCTGATTAAAAATCTACCAAAACAACAGAGGCCTCCAAAGCAGACACCCAAGCAACCACCACCTCAAGACATAGCAAATGCAACACATAGTTCACAAAGTCAGTGTGCTAAACAGTCACAGCCCTTAAGGCCAAACAACATGCCAGACACACTTGTAATAGGTGACTCCATAGTCAGGCACACTGACGTCCCGCTCACCAGACTGAACAAGGAGAGGGTCACAGTAAGCTGCCTGTCGGGAGCTAGAATCCGCCACATAACACAAGCACTCAGGTCACTCCACAGCAAGTACAAATATGACTCAGTCATTGTACATGCAGGTGTAAACGACCTGAGACGTACCTCCCTGGACTACATGAAAAGAAACATTGAGGAGCTCTCTGATTATGTAGCCCAGGCCGGTATGACCCTGACCCTGAGCAGCATCTTACCCTCACCAAGAATGATGCCACAGTACAAAGACAAAATGATCAGTTTTAACAATTGGCTTAATTACTGGTGTCATTCTAAGGGGATCCAGTGTCTGTCTGCTTGGGATGACATGCTTGACAAGCCACGCTGCTTCGCAAGGAATGGTTTGCACCTGTCACCCCTGGGCTTCCGGATATTGGCCAAGGCTCTTGCCACCCCCATAGTGCCTTTTTAGGCAAGGCTCAAATGACAAACCTACCTCCCTAGAAAACACAAGTGGAAAAAACTAAGGGTAATGCTGCTCAATGCCAGAAGTCTAAACCTCAAGATGCACGCCCTCGAAGCCCTTCTCAGTATGGAGAACATCGATGTCTGTGCAGTGACTGAAACCTGGTTCAAGGCTCCTGAGAGCACCCCAGCACTATCAGGTTTTACCTCATATCATGCTTTCCGGCCCCAAAACTTGGACAGAACCACAAAAGGAGGGGGAGTATCCATTTTCATCAAAGATACCCACACCTCCAGGTTAGTGGCAACGCATGAAGCATCGGAGACTATCCAGGTGCAACTAACCATAGGCAAAACTGCCTTGCAGTTTGTAGCATGCTATAGACCACCCTCTCAAACTCAGGAACCCCACACAGCCTTCCTGAAGACACTGGAGAGTATGAATGTCTCTCCAAATACCATAATTTTGGGAGACTTCAACTACCCAAACATAGACTGGGAACATTACTCAAGCCCCAACACTCTAGCCCAAAGGTTCTTAGAATTCATAAACTCAAATGCAATGGAACAACTAGTCACCATTCCCACAAGAGAAGACAATATACTAGACCTGATCATCACAAACATGGGGACAAAATGCTCCACACCAGAAGTACATCCCTCTTTGGTAAGATCAGACCATAAATTAATCTCACTGGAAATCCACATCCCGCCCCCACCCCCTGCACAAAAGACCACAGTGAAGAACTTCTCAAAAGCAAACTTCACACTTCTTAAGACTGAAGTGGTATCTTTCAAGGCCCCTGGGCCAGTGGAAACCACAACCCACACTGCTGAATCCCTTGCAAATGCCTTCTATGGGCACCTTCAAGAATGCATGGATCATGCAATCCCAAATAAAACCAAGACCCATTCCCCCAAAGGCAGGCGACCGGTCTGGTGGACCCCAGCCATAAACAAACTTTACAACAGAAGGAGGAAGCTACTACATGACAGAGCAAAATCCCTAAAAGGAAAGGCATCTCTGATCAGTACTAGCAAAAAACTACGATCACTCATAAAATCATCCAAGGCCAACTTTGAGAGAAAAATCGCAAATGACACAAAAGACAATCACAAGGCCTTCTTTAGCTATGTTAGAAACCTGGGTGGAAACTCCCAGATATGCTCAGAGTTAGTCCAAAATGACACAAAATACACTGAACCCACTGACATTGCCAACATTCTGGCAGACAGGTTCAGTGCAAATTTCTCCTCCCCTCCCCAAAAGGAGAAATAACTATCCCAGCAGAGTGTAGCCTCCCTAACATCTCAGATGCCCAGGTGAGAGCCGCCCTCTCTAAAGCTAAAAACACAGCATCAATGGGACCGGATGGTGTCCCGGGCTGTGTGCTACATGAACTCCAAGAGGAACTAAACCCACACATAAGGCTGCTGTTTAATCTTAGCCTTACCACAGGATACGCCCAAAGAGTGGCGTACGGCAACAGTGGTCCCACTTCACAAAGGCGGTGCTTCTACAGACCCTGGAAATTACCGCCCCATAAGCCTGATGAGCCTGGTCTGCAAAGCTATGGAGAGGATCATTATGGAACTCATAAACAAAGACATTGGGGACCTACAGACATTGGATCCTACCCAATTTGGCTTTGTCAAGGGCAGATCCTGCCTTCTGAACTTGGTCGACTTTTTTGAAACAGTCACTAAGGCCACTGATGAGGGTAAGGCAGTTCACACAGCCTACCTTGACCTTGCAAAAGCCTTTGACACAATACCCCACTCGGGCATCATAGACAAACTCACCAGCTTAAATGTAAACCCATATGTCACAAGATGGGTTGCAAACTGGCTCAAGGACAGAACCCACAGGGTCAGAGTTGCTGGAGCTATGTCAGACTCTAAGCCAGTCACAAGCGGTGTCCCACAGGGCTCAGTCCTGGGACCCCTCTTGTTCGGCATTTATTTTTCCGAGGTACAGGCAAACATAGGAGGATTGTGACTGACAAAGTTCGCAGATGACTGCAAACTGGGCGCCATAACTGATACTCCAGCGGACACAAACATCCTTCAGAGAGGCCTCATAGAAATGGATAATTGGTGCCAGAGCCATGGCCTTAAGCTAAATGCCAAAAAATGTATAGTCATACCCTTTGGGAAAAACAAGGTACCGACAAATTACCACATAGGCGGTAATCCATTAAATGGAAGAGGTAATCAGGGACCTAGGGACCCAGGTTGACAGTAACCTCTCATTTGACACTCACATTGCCAAAGTGGTTAGGAAGACCTTCTATATTGCCCACCTTATCATGAAGGGTTTCACATCTAGATCAAGAGAGGTCATTGTGCCCCTGTACTCTTCTCTTATCAGGCCAATGATTGAGTAAAATGCCCCATTTGGGATGTATCTCACCCGACACCTGCAGCAGTTGGAAAGACCCCAAAAGTTCCTCACCAAGAGGATAAAGGGTCTTAAACATATGTCATATGCTGCCCGACTGGACTCCAGCTCTATTCAGTCGCATACCGCCTACTCAGAGGTGATCTGTGCCTGACGTACAAGGCCATGTCCAATCCTGAATTAATGGACATGCTCCACCTCAGAAAATCCAAATCCATCAGAGCCACGAGAACAAGTGACTTAAACCTCAACACAGAAATAAATAGAACGTGCTGGAGGGACAGATTCATAACCCAGAGGCTCCCTACACTCTGGAACAGAATCCCAGTCCATGTTAGGCAGAGCCCCTCACTGACTCTATTCAAGAGAAATCTCGATGAGTGGATGGGAGATCGTAGGTTTACCCCGGGGGTCATCTCTTTGTCACTACTAGACAGAGGCATAGTAAACTAAACCCTAAAAGGGCGTAGTATTCTCATCCTAAGGGGTGGTGTAAGCCACATACACTCTGGCTAGGCTTATAAATGCCCTAGGGCAGATAGCCTAGTACGAACCTATGAACCTATGAACCTATAAACAGGTAAAAGCTGCACTCTCTAAAGCCAAAAACACAGCATCCATGGGACTGGACAACATCCCAGGCTGCGTTTTACATGAACTTCAGAACGAACTGGCTCCCCACTTAAGCACCATGTTCAATAATAGCCTTGCATCAGGCTTTGTGCCCACTGAATGGCACACAGCAACAGTTATCCCACTCCACAAAAGGGGGCGCCACCACTGATCCCGGGAAGTATTGACCTATTAGCCTGACGAGCCTGGTCTGCAAGGCCATGGAACTCATAAACAAAGACATTGGTAACCTCCAAATGCTGGATACCACCTAGTTCGGGTTTGTGAAAGGCAGATCATGCCTCCTGACCCTGATCAACTTCTTTGAGGCAGTCACCAAAGCCGTAGATGAGGGTAACGTGGTTCACAAAGCCTATCTTGACCTCACCAAGGCTTTCGACACCATCCCCCATTCTGGAATTATAGCTAAACTCACTAAACTAGGTATAAATCCCTAAGTCACAAGATGGGTTGCCAACTGGCTCACTGACAGAACCCACACTGTAAAAGTTGCAGACTCCAAATCTGACCTCAAAGCAGTGACAAGTGGAGTACCACAGGGTTCCGTCCTGGGACCTCTCCTGTTTGGTATCGACTTCTCTGAAGTACAGGCTAACAAAGAAGGCCTCTGGCTAATGAAGTTCGCAGATGACTGCAAACTAGGAGCCATAGTCAAGTCCCCAAATGATGTGGACAGCCTACAGAAGGGCCTCACTGAGACAGATGCCTGGTGTCAGAGCCATGGCCTCAAGCTCAATGCCAAAAAGTGCAGTGTCATCCCCTTTGGTTAAAAACTCTGTACCTATGAACTACCACATAGGCAGCAATCTACTTAACACCAAATGCGTGATAAGAGACCTTGGGACCCAGGTGGACAGTAGTCTCTCCTTTGATAGTCACATCGCCACAGTAGTCAGGAAGTCCTTCTATGTGGCACACCTCATCATAAAAGGGTTCTCATCCAGGAAAAAAGAGGTCATTGTTCCTCTCTACTCAACATTGATTACACCCATTATAGAGTACAATGCCCCTTTTGGAATGTACCTCACAAAACATCTGCAGCAGCTGGAAAGGCCACAGAAATACCTCACAAAGAGGATTACTGGACTCAAACAAATGCCCTACACTGACCGCCTCAAAAAAAACTCCATCTTTACTCCATAGCATATCGCCTACTCTGAGGTGATCTCTGCCTAACATATAAAGCTATGTCAAACCCAGAGCTGTTGGACATCCTACACCTAAAGAAATCCCAATCCCTCCGAGCTACACGCTCTAGGGACCTAAACCTTGTCACCACAATAAATAGGACATGCTGGAGGGATAGATTCCTGTCCCAGAGACTTCCCATACTCTGGAACAGGCTACCCATCTATGTCAAAGAAAGTTCTTCATTAGCACTCTTCAAGAAAAATCTTGATGAGTGGATGGGAAATAGGAAATACACCTTGGGGATCACTTGTGTCTCTGCTCAACAGTGGCACAGGAAAATAACTTTCTTGGGTGGCATAAGCCAGGGAACCTTGTTGGCTAGGCTTACATAGGCCCTTGGGCCAGTAGCCTAGTACCTACCTATGAACCTATGAAATACTACCCAAATGACACATAGCCTGCAAAATCAGTGTGCCACTCAACCTCAGCCCATAATGAAAAACAATGTATGCAACACACTAGTCATAGGTGACCCTATAGTCAGGCACACTGATGTCCCACTCACCAGGCTAAACAAGGAGAAAGTTTCTGTCAGCTGCCTGTCGGGTGCCAGGATCCATCACATAACGCACACTCTCAGGTCACTCCACAAGTACAAATACAACTCTGTCATTGTCCATATTGGTGTGAATGACCTGAGACATACATCCCTGGACTACATGAAAAGAGACATGGAGGAGCTCTCAGATCTTGAAGCACAGGCAGGTATGACCCTAGCCCTGAGTAGCATCCTGCCATCGCCCAGAATTATACCACAGTACAAGGACAAAATGACTGACTTCAACAACTGGCTAAGCTTCTGGAGTCATTCTAAGGAGATACAGTATCTGTCTGCCTGAGATGACATGGTCGACAGACTACGATGCTTTGCCAGAGATGGCCTGCACCTGTTGCCCCTAGGATTCTGGATACTGGCTAAGGCTCTTACCACCCCTATAGTGCCTTTTTTAGGCAAGGTTCAAATGCCAAATTTACCACCGTAACAGGTACAAGCAAACTCTGAGGGTAATGCTACTCAATGCTAAAAGTCTAAACCTCAAAATGCACTCACTCGAGGCACTCCTTAAAAAGGAGATCATCGACATCTGTGCAGTGAATGAGACCTGGTTCAAGGCTCCAAAGAGTACCCCTGCATTACCTGGCTATAATTCATACCACACCTTTCGGCCACTTAACCTGGACCGAAACACTAAAGGTGGAGGTGTGTCCATATTCATTAAGGATATCCACACCTACAGGTTAGTTGCTCAACATAATGCAGCCAAAATTATCCAAGTGCAACTAACACTGGGCAAGACTGCAGTCCAAGTTGTAGCTTGTTACAAATCCCCCATCATGTCCCAAGATTCCCACTCTTCATTTCTTAAGATACTGGAAAATATTAAGGTACAACCCAATACATTAATTATGGGTGATTTCAACTACCCCACCATCAACTGGGAAAACTACTCATGTACCAACTCATTTGCTCAACATTTTCTGGAATTCATAAATTCCAACGCCTAGGATCAGCTTGTCCACACCCCCACCAGGGACATAAATATCCTGGACCTGGTCATTACTAATATGGGTAACCAGTGTTCCAAGCCAGAGGTCAACTCTTCGCTGGTCAGATCCGACCACAAGCTAATTAGCCTAGACATCCATATCCCACCCCCACCCCCCCAGTAAGGAAACCACCATCAAAAACGACTCCAAAGCCAACTTCATGCTTCTTTTTTTTCAAAACAGGTTTATTGTTTTAACATATAAGAGAAATATCATAACAATTTTATACAAGTAATTAAAAATAGGTATTATTATAATATTCAACAAAACAACTAAAGTATTTACAAAGACATCCACTACAATAACTTCATGCTTCTTAAGACAGAAGTGGCAAGCTTCACAACACCCATGCAGATAGAAAATAGAGGTACGACTGCTGAATCTTACACAAATGCACTGTATAAGCACATACACAAGTGCATGGATCATGTCATCCCCAACAGAACCACAACACTATCCTCCAAAAAAGAAAGCCAATCTGGTGGTACCCTGCCATAAACAAACTCTACAACAGAAGGAAAAAACTGTTGGAAAAAGAGTAAAATCCTAAGATTGGAGGAACTCCCTGGTCAGCCTCAGCAAGAAGCTGAGATCTCTCATAAAATCCTCCAAAGCCAGTTATGAAAAGAAAATCACCACTGATTCCAAAGACAACCACAAAGCATTCTACAGCTATGTCAAGAATCTCAATGGCAACACTCAGATCTGCTCTGAGC
Source organism: Protopterus annectens (assembly GCF_019279795.1). Taxonomy (NCBI): domain Eukaryota; kingdom Metazoa; phylum Chordata; order Ceratodontiformes; family Protopteridae; genus Protopterus; species Protopterus annectens. The sequence goes on from NC_056732.1 coordinate 118,707,844, forward strand.
TAATCCACAATGGCACTAAATATACAGAACCAACCGATATTGCCAACATCCTGACAGATAGGTTCAGTTCTAACTTTACCCACTCTCACCCTCTAAAGGGCCCATCTTAATACCGGAAGAATGCAAAGTCCCTGTAATCATGGATGAACAAGTAAAGACCGCACTCTCCAATGCCTGGAACACAGCATCCATGGGACCAGACAACATCCCAGGCTGTGTACTGCACGAACTATAGACAAAACTGGCACCCCACCTAAGTACTATGTTCAATCATAGCCTCACCTCAGGCTATGTGCCTACTGAATGGTGCACAGTGACGGCTATGCCACTCCACAAAGGGGGTGCCACCACAGACCCCGGAAACTACCGCCCCATTAGCCTGATGAACCTGGTATGCAAGGTCATGGAACATATCATCTTGAAGCTTATAAACAAAGACATAGGTAACCTGCAAACCCTGGAATGCACTCAGTTTGGGTTTGTAAAAGGTAGCTCATGTCTACTAAACCTGATTGATTTCTCTGAAGCAGTCACAAGGGCCGTACATGAGGGCAAGGTAGTACACACAGCCTATCTTGACCTCACCAAGGCTTTCAATACCATCCCTCACTCTGGAATTATAGATAAACTCACAAAACTAGGCATAAATTCCTATGTCACAAGCTGGGTGGCCAACTGGCTCACTGACAGAACCCACACAGTAAAAGGAGTCGACTCAAAGTCTGACTTCAGACCAGTGATGAGTGGAGTACCACAAGGTTCAGTCCTGGGTCCTCTCCTGTTCAGCATCTACTTCTCTGAAGTGCAGGCCAACACAGAAGGTCTTTGGCTAACCAAGTTCGCAGATGACTGCAAACTGGGAGCCATAATAGAATCACTTAATGATGTAGACATTCTACAAAAGGGCCTCACAGAGACAGATGCTTGGTGTCAAAATCATGACCTCAAGCTCAATGCCAAGAAGTGCATTGCCATCCCCTTTGGGAAAAACTCGGTACCAGTGAACTACCACATGCACGGTAGCTCATTAAACACCAAAAGTGTGATAAGAGACCTCGGGACCCAGGCAGACAGTAGTCTCTCCTTTGATAATCACATCGCCACAGTAGTCAGGAAATCCTTCTACGTGGCACACTTCGTCACAAAAGGGTTCTCTTCTAGAAAAAAGGAGGTCATTGTTCCTCTACTCATCCCTCATCAGACACATTATAGAGTACAATGCCCCATTTGGCATGTATTTCACAAAACACCTACAACAATTTGAAAGGCCACAGAAATACCTGACTAAGAGGATTACCAGCCTCAAACAGATTCCATATGCAGACCATCTAAAAAAACTCAAGCTGTGCTCTGTCACATATCGCCTACGCAGAGGCGATCTCTGCCTAACATACAAAGCTATGTCAAACCCAGAGCTGATGGACATGCTGCACTTAAAGAAATCCTAATCTCTCAGAACCACATGCTCCAGGGACCTAAACCTTGTCACCACAATAAACAGAACATGCTGGAGGGATAGATTCCTGTCCCAGAGACTTCCCATACTCTGGAACAAACTGTCCATTCATGTCAAGCAAAGCTCCTCATTGGCCCTCTTTAAGAAAAATCTTGAAGACTGGATGGGAAATAGAAAACTCACCCCAGGGATCACTTCTGTGGCACTGCTCGACAGGGGCACAGGAAAATAATTTTCTTGGGTGGCGAAAGCCAGGAAACCTTTTCGGCTAGGCTTATATAGGCCCCAGGGCTGATAGCCTATTGCCTACCTATGAACCTATGCAACTCTAAATGTGTCCCTTGGGGATCGAGTCTGAGCTGGGAGACTGGTGATGAATAGTGAGAAAACACCCATTATCCTCTATGCAGATAACATAGTAATCTACAGAACCAGCCCCTTCTACTTCACTATAAAAAAACAGTTAGAAAGGACTTCCAGGCATTCTCACAATGGCTGACACAGAACAAATTCTTTCTTAACGCAAACACACACACACACACACACACACACACACACACACACACACACACACACACACACACAAACACACAAACACACACACACAAAGTCATTCTGCACAAGACAGAAACTTACATCTTGTCCCTTACAACTCTGGCATCTCCTGTTGCAACAGAGAAATTCTAGAAACTAATTCCAATTTCACATTAGCAACATAAATTCAAATGTTAATAACTTACTATTTTAAACTAGAAAAATCTCTTACTTTCTCTCTCTCCAATGATGGTAGATTAGCGACAGGCCAAGATGTTCTCCTAGCATAAGTAGAATATGAACCTATCACTTAAAAAGCCTACCCTCACTACAAACTCCGTCCAATAAAATCTGTAGATTCATTATTCTAGCCCTCCCTAAACAGATCACCAATGCCTAGTCCTTTCTAAAGAAAGTGGCTGGTGGCTACTAGTGCACAAAAGATGCACCCTGCTTCTACTGTCACCCAAACTAATTTACCCAACAGAGTAAACAAATGTACGTCTTCATACAATCTCAGATCACCAATCCTTCATAACCCCCCCCCCTTTTCAAATTCCACTCAGTAGTGCACAGCTTCTCCACTATGGCTCCAGAAATGTGATGGTCACTTCCTCTCTTCTTAGGGACATTACCTCTTATGCCATATTCTAACAACATAAGGAGCACCTCTTTACAAAAGCAGCCAACAAATGCTTTTCCTCTCAAGGAATAACTCAACACTGCAATTTCCCACTCCCCCTGTATATTCTTTCTACTAACAATATATATTAAAAATGAAATACTAGCACCTTTCTCTGTATAATGCATTCTGTTCTTTGTTAAATCCTGACCCATGTCTGAAAATGGTCCAGTGCACCAGTGCTCAACCCCAGTCAACAAATGTGAAATAAAGACATACATAAATAAATAAACCAGGCAGATTTATATGCTCATAGCTTACTTTCAGACACGGTCTAGACACAGGAAAAGAAAATATACATAAGATATAATAAAGGCAATAAGTAAACAAGAAATGCAGAAAAAACGAGCTTCTAGCAGACAAAGGTAAAGATTCAGCATTCTGCTCTTGGTTTTATCAAAAAAGCCAGAGATGGATTAGCAGTTATTTGCATACATGACTGCATGGATAATATCAACATGTTAAACTACTTACTTATAAACATGGAATATCAAAAGTAAAGTTGCAAATTAATTTATGTAGGAAAATTCAAAATTAAAATATTTGACAATAAACAAATTATACATGTAATGCTAGTGAATGGTAACAGCATTTACTAGACCTTCACATTACTCATTTGACATACATTTAAAGGTGTTATAAATGTAGATAAAATATACACTATATAGAACTAATGCTTAACATGTGGACAGCTTTTATTATCCCATACCTTCCCTCAGGTGGTTTGCATTTATTATCCCATATCTTCCCTCAGGTGGACAGCTTTTATTATCCCATACCTTCCCTCAGGTGGACAGCTTTTATTATCCCATACCTTCCCTCAAGTGGACAGCTTTTATTATATATCTTCGGTCAGAACTCATTGCCTCCAAGTTAATAACACGTAACTGTTATCCTTCTGGTAGACTAAATCTTGTTTTGTGTTGATTATAATGGCAGTAGCCAGCTGTTATTACACCTTCAGTCTCATGTTTGCTGTCCTGTCTTGTTTCACACTTTAACACTTCAATTCTGTGCTGCCGCTTAGCCTCATTACTACCTTTAAGCTTTGGACCTTTCTCTATCCACTCATGTCACCTTGCCTTAATGTCAAATCCATCTAGACCAGTGTTTCACAAATGATGAGGCCAGCCTTCTTCAGGAGGCCCAGCCTATTTCAGGAGCAGCCCATTCCAGTCTAAAATTACATTAACTCCCTGGGATTGTTTTTAAGAGAGATCAGGCTAAACGCAGAAGAACAGCAGTCAATAAATATTTAACTATATAATTGCAAATTAACAGCAAAAGAACAATGCGGCAACTAAAATATTGGTTATTACAAACATATCTGCAACAGGTATCAAATCTCTGCTCATAAAGCATACTTTTTGTATATGGAGGTCAAGGAGTTCATTTTTTATACCTTAGGGGGATTCAAGGAATTTCCTCCTGTTTGAAGGCTTTGATAACCTAACCTCAGCACGGAGTGATATTTCTTAATTATACCGTCTTACTACCACCTTTCCTTCTCCACTGTCTTGATTTATCATGCTTTTATACTTGGATTCTTGGAACTGTACAGTAGTAATGCTGTAGTGATTCATATCAGTGAATTAACTACAGCACAAACTTGAAACAGCTATCCGTGTGCCTTTTTTATGCCTCATTGTACACTCACGTGTAATCAGTATCCGTAAATTGCTAATTATACCTGATCATATTATGCTGATTCATTACACTCTGTTCGGCCAGGTCAGTAGCTGGAATTCCTTTGTTATGCCTTATAATTCTCTGCTTATACTTAGCCTACTAATACTGTGCTCACATTATGTGCTGTTTCTTGTTATCAAGTTTTAAAATGACAAAATGTTGTCTGCTCACATTATGCTTAGACAATAAGCTGTTTCAAACCTTGCCAACTGCTGGAATATTCTTATATTGTCTGCCTCCTCAAATTATGGGTTCATTTATACAACACTCACATTATGTGCCATTTCCTGTAATTAACAGTTTTAAAATACCAGCATGCTGCTCGCTCTCATTATGCTTAGAGAAAATCAGTTATTTCAAACCTTGCTATTATCTCTTGTGTTTACACCGCACATATTACAAGCAGACTTACAGTCACACACACACAGACACACACACACACACACACACACACACACACACACACACACACACACATCTATCTATATCTACATATATATATATATATATATATATATATATATATATGTGTGTGTGTGTGTGTGTGTGTGTGTCTATATATATATATATATATATATATATATATATATATATATATATATATATATATATATATATATATACACATATATATATATAGATACGGGTCTACCTGATAATATCAAAGACCCATATAGTCGAATTACAGAAGATCGAGATGATAATAGGAAAATCCTGTTCATTGAAACCATAAAAGAACTAAATCAGGAACATTGAACTGGACAAGTTACCAGATGCCCAGTCTTCACTTATAGGAACACATCTCTGGTTACAGCCAGCCTACACTGAGTAAGTATCAGCGGTTTGGAATGGAGATCGTGGTACAGTGAGGATCAGGAAATTTACCCTTTTCTCACTGGAGTGCAATGACAGAGTTGGTATATATAATTTAGGAGTGTGGGGGGTGCAGGGGGGCTTGCCCCCCTGCAAAGCTACTGATACTTACCTAGTGTAGGCTGTCTGTAACCTGAGATGTGTTGTTTTAAGTGCAGGCCACACATCTGGTAATTTGCCTGTTTCGATGTTCCGATTTCATTCTTTTACCTTTTTGATGAAAAGGATTTTCGCTATTATTGTCTCAATCTGCTGTAATTCGACTATATAGATCTTTGATATTATAAAGTAGACCCATATATATATATATATATATATATATATATATATATATATATATATATAGATACATGCATAAATGTATACACACACACACACAAATATACATATACAAAACATACACAACTTTAGAAGTTTTCTTACGCTTTGGAGTACTTCAAATTGCATATAGCTGTACTAAGCTCTGAACTGGACTGTTGGATTTTTGCCCCTCATTACAATTGTGTTTACTATATTCACTAATCCTTTTCACCAGAAGCCTCCACAAAAAAATGGCCTTACCCGAACAGACAATGCAGTAAAAAATAAATATAAACTATAACAACACCCAAGTGTATGACAAGGTTAACTCATTATTCTTCAGCATCTCAGAGTAAAAGAAATCCTTATTTTTATTAGTTCTTATAGAAAGTGGAAACCTACATTAAATTCTACAACTTTAGCTGCTAAGCATCATCTATGGAGAAAAGCACTAGTGAAATAGGATGAAACTCTAACAGACCTTGTGCAGGTTACTAAAAAGAGTTTGTACTACTGATTGGCACAAATTAAAATAAAGCATAAAGATTATAACCATCAGGATTACTGCAACTTGAATTGACTTTGAAAAAGTAACTGGTTTAGTAAATGTAGATTGGTAAAATTCCATAAGGAACTATCAGCAAGAAGAAATGCCCAATCATACATTATTATTTGTACAGAACATAAGAAAGGGATACCTTGGCTACCAAACAGAAAATGTATTCTAACTGTGAGAAGAAGATATTCTAACCCAAGGCTGCCCTGCTTTCAAGGGAGAAAAACGTAATTAACATGACTGATTATGAAAAGGTAATAATTCAACTAATAACATAGCTCAATCTGCAAGTTTTGAGGAACTCTGTATAATTTAAAGATCTGTTCAAAAAAGAAGGGTGTTAATTTCAAAATGGATTGATTATAATATCTGCTTACATAGGAAGCAGTAATTATGCATTGTTAAAATAATAATGCAATTTTCTGTTGATGGTTTGATGACATGGACATGGCCTCAGCAAACTGATGTAATCCTCAAGCAAACAGGCCTAAGTACTTAACCTTGTACAACACCAGAGTGAATACAGTGTACCAAAATCCACAAGAACGATCTAGCTTCTGTGAGTGGATTTGATAATCAGTTGTACAGAGGTAGGAGATGGAACAGCCAGGGAAACAATATATATGCCACATGTCATGGTTGAAATGGATTGTCCTCATGAAAAAATGAAATGTCAACATCAACTGTGCATGCCCTGAGGAGTAACCTTGGAGCAGGGAAAACCATAACCAAGTGTTTTTCCAGGGAGAAAGCCACCTGGACCCCCCACACCCCTAGCTAATTATTTATACTAACTCTAAGATCATACAGTTCCCAAGAAAATGTTATATTCCGTTACCCGGGGATTGCTGATCTAACATATATGTTGATTATCTGTTTCTCTCGACCAAACAGATGTCAACATTTGAGCATTTTGCTCAAAAGGATATAACTCTATCTATCCATCTATAGACATATATATATATATCACTCTGAAGTACCCCTTCAAATTGAGTAATCCCAATCTGCCCTGTTCTATTGGAAGAATCAGTTTATCCCACTTGACTCTTGTTGTCTTCTCCTCCCAGATAAAATTCTTCAGCTCTTTATTAATTGCTATCTACAACTTCTCCCTTGGTTGATAAAAATATGCCTGACCTGTGTATAAGACTAAAGGGACTAAAAGCATTTTAACTGTTTGTATCTTATAATCCATATCCATATAACAAAGCTTCCAATTTCTCAGTTTTTGTATTATCTTTATAGTCTCTTCCCACATATCCTTCGCTGCCACACTAGAATCGTTTTTAATCCATACTCCTAAATACTTCATTTTATCATAGGTTCATAGGTTCATACTAGGCTATCTGCCCTAGGGCATTTATAAGCCTAGCCAGAGTGTGTTTGGCTTTCACCACCCATTTTAAATTAATTTTGCTATGCCTTTTTTTGAGGTTGGTATACTGTGCCTCTGTCTAACAGTGACACAGAAGTGATAGCCGGGGTAAACCTACGATCTCCCATCCACTCATCAAGATTCCTCTTGAAGAGAGTCAATGTGGGACTCTGCCTAACCTGGACTGGGATTTTATTCCAGAGTGAAGGGAGCCTCTGGGTTATGAATCTGTCCCTCCAGCATGTCCTATTTATTTCAGTACTGAGGTTCAAGTCTCTCGAGCGCGTAGCTTAATGGGATTTGGATTTTCTGAGGTGCAGCATGTCCATTAATTCCGGGTTGGACATGGCTTTATACGTCAGGCACAGATCGCCTCTGAGCAGGCGGTATGCCACTGAGTAGAGCTGGAGTTTCTTTAACCGGGCAGCATATGGCATCTGTTTGAGCCCTTTGATCCTCTTGGTGAGGAATGCGTTTGGGGTCTTTCCAGTTGCTGCAGGTGTCTGGTAAGGTACATCCCAAAAGGGGCATTGTACTCAATTATGGGCCTGATGAGGGATGAGTAAAGAGGTACGATGACTTCCCTGATCTAGATGTGAATCCCTTCATGATTAGGTGGGCTATATAAAATGTTTTTCTAACCACTTTGGCCACGTGGTTGTCAAATGAGAGATTGCTATCAACTTGGGTCCCCAAGTCCCTAATGACTTCTTCTGTACTTAATGGATTACCACCTATGTGGTAATTTGTGGGCACTTTGTTTTTGCCAAAGGGGATGACTATACACTTTTTGGCATTTAGCTTGAGGCCATGGCTCTGGCACCAGTTGTCTGTTTCTATGAGGCCCTTTTGGAGGATGCTTGTGTCGGCTGGAGAGTTGATTATGGTGCCCAGTTTGCAGTCATCTGTGAACTTGGTCAGCCACAGTCCTTCCGTGTTGGCCTGTACCGAGAAATATATACCGAACAAGAGAGGTCCCAGGACTGAGCCTTGTGGGACACCACTTGTAACTGGTTTGGAGTCTGACATGGCTCCAGCAATTCTAACCATGTGGGTTCTGTCTTTGAGCCAGTTTGCAACCCATCTAGTGACATAGGGGTTTATATTTAAGCTGGTGAGCTTATCTATAATGCCGAGTGGGATATTGTATCGAAGGCTTTTGCGAGGTCCAGGTAGGCTGCGCGGACCACCTTCCCCTCGTCAATGGCCTTGGTGACTATTTCAAAGAAATCGACCAGGTTTAAGAGGCAGGATCTGCCCTTAACAAAGTCAAACTGGGTAGGATCCAGTGTCTGTAGGTCCCCAATATCTTTATTTATGAGGTCCATGATGATCCTTTCCATAGCTTTGCAGACCAAGCTAGTCAGGCTTATGGGGCGATAGTTTCCAGGATCTGTTGAGACACCACCTTTGTGGAGAGGGACCACTGTTGCTGTACACCACTCTTTGGGTACATATCCTGTAGTAAGGCTAAGATTGAACAGTAGTTTTATGTTTGGGTTTAGCTCTTCTTGGAATTCATGAAGGACGCAGCCCGGGACACCATCTGGTCCCATTGATGCTGTGTTTTTTGCTTTGGAGAGGGCGGCTCTTACCTGAGCATGTGAGATGTCAGGGGGGCAGCACTCTGTTTGGATAGATATTTGCCCTTTTGGTGGGGAGAGGGGGGAGAAGTTTTCACTGAACCTGTCAGCTAGGATGTTGGCAATGTCTGTGGGCTCGGTGTATTTTTTGTCATTTTGGACTAATTCTAAGCATATCTGGGAATTCCCACCCAGGTTCCTAACATAACTAAAGAAAGCCTTGTGATTATCCTTAGTGTCCTGTGCAATTTTTCTTTCGAAGCTGGCCTTAGAAGATTTTATGAGTGCCCGTAGTTTTTTGCTAATACTGATCAGAGATGCCTTCCCTTTTTGGGATTTTGCTCTATCATGTAGTAGCTTCCTCCTTCTATTGTATAGTTTGTTTATGGCTGGGGTCCACCAGACAGGACGTCTGCCTTTGGAGGATTGGGTCTTGGTTTTATTTGGGATTGCATGATCCATGCATTCCTGAAGGTGTTCATAGAATGCGTTTATAAAGGATTCTGCGGTCTGAGCTGTATTTTCCACAGGCCCGGGGGCTTTGAAGGATTTCGCCTAGGTTTTGAGGCGTGTGAAATTTGCTTTAGAGAAGTTTTTCACAGTGGTTTTCTGGGCAGGGGGTGGGGTCGGGATGTGAATATCCAGTGAGATTAGTTTATGGTCTGATCTTACCAGTGAGGGATACACTTCTGGTCTGGAGCATAGTGTCCCGATGTTGGTGATGATCAGGTCCAGTATGTTTTCCCCTCTTGTGGGAGTGGTAACAAGTTGTTCCATAGCATTTGAGTTTATAAATTCTAGGAACCTTTGGGCTAGGGTGTTGGAGCTAGAGTAATGCTCCCAGTCTATGTTTGGGTAGTTGAAGTCGCCCAATATAATGGTGTTTGGAGAGACCTTCATATTTTCCAGTATTCTCAGGAAGGCCAAGTGGGGTTCCTGTGTTTGGGAGGGTGGTCTGTAGCAGGCTATAAACTGGAAGGCAGTTTAACCCACAGTTAGTTGCACATGGATAGTCTCTGATGCTTCGTGCTGTGCCACCAACCTGGAGGTGTGGGTATCTTTGACGAATATTGATACTCCCCCTCCTTTTGTGGTTCGGTCCAAGTTTTGGGGCCGAAAAGCATGGTATGAGGTATAACCTGGTAGTGCTGGGGTGCTCTCAGGAGCCTTGAACCAGGTTTCTGTTACTGCACAGATATCGAAGTTCTCCATGCTAAGGAGAGTTTCGAGTGCGTGCATCTTGAGGTTTAGACTTCTGGCGTTGAGTAGCATTACTCTTAGTTTCTTATCCCTTGTGATACCTATGGAGGTGGGTTTGTCTTTTGAGCCTTGCCTAAAAAAGGCACTATGGGGGTAGCAAGAGCCTTTGCCAATATCCGAAAGCCCAGGGGTGACAGGTGCAAGCCGTCCCTAGCGAAGCATCGTGGCTTATCGAGCATGTCATCCCAGGCTGCAGGCATTGGATCCCCTTTGAATGACACCAACACTTAAGCCATTTGTTGAAATTGATCATCTTGTCTTCATATTGTGGCATCATTCTTGGTGAGGGTAAGATGCTACTCTAGGTCAGGGTCATACCGGCCTGGGCTACATGCTCAGAGAGCTCCTCTATGTCTCTTTTCATGTAGTCCAGGGAGGTACGTCTCAGGTCATTCACACCAGCATGGACAATGACTGAGTCATATTTGTACTTGCCTTGGAGTGACCTGAGTGCTTGTGTTATGTGGCGGATCCTAGTGCCCGACAGACAGCTCACCGTGACCTTCTCCTTGTTCAGCCTGGTGAGCAGGACGTCAGTGTGCCTGACGATAGAGTCACCTATTACAAGTGTATCAGGTGTGTTGTTTAGCCTTAAGGGCTGTGACTGTTCGGCACACTGGCTTTGTGAGCCTCTTGTTGCACGTGTTTTGTTTTGGGGTAGTGGTTGCTTGGGTGCCTGCTTTGGAGGTCTCTGCTGCTTAGGCAGATTTTTATTTAGAGCCTCCGAGTATGTTTTTGTGTGTTTATGTGTTTGGTTTGTTGTCATGGTAGGCCTATGTGAGACTGGAATTGTAGTGAGTGTGGTTTCCTTCTCCTCCTGACTGGTTACGCCAGTACTGAGTTGAGAGAGCTTAGCCTCCCCATAATTATGGATATTGCTGAACCAATTTGTGTACAGATACATAATTTACCCCTACAGCCTTTCTTTTAGCTTCATTAATTTTGTATCTCAAGAAGATCTAAAACTGTCTTAAAATGTTCCACAACACTGTAATGTCCTTTTCTGGTTTCATCAGGTATAAAATAATATAATTTGGAAATAAGAGTCAGAATTCCTTGACTACCATAACAATTATATCCTTGAGTTTCTGAGTCCCTTATTTTCTTTGCCAGTGGTTCTAAGTATAATGCAAATAACAAAGGGGGAAGAAGACACCCCCCTGCCTGCTTCCTCTGCTCAGGCAGAAATTATCAGAGAGGAACCCTACCACTTTAATTTTCGCCTCCAATCCCTCATATATCCTCCTAATCAACCTTATAATTTTATCAGGGAATGCAAATGCTTCCAATGTCCTGCTCATAAAGTCCTAGCTTACTCGGTCTAATGCTTTCTATGCTGCAAGACCCATCAGGCGATTTTATTTTTGTCTCTACTGTTCATTGCCATGTATACTGAGAAAGTTACTTATCCTCAGGTGATGTGCCCATAAGGTCAACAAAGTAATGTAGCTATTCTTTACTTCCTCCCTTTTCATACAATTCTTTCCACCATTCAATTTAAATTAGTATTTCTGGGCCTGGAATCTGTATGTCCACACCTCCAGACAGTGCAAGTTTACAACATAATTTTGAATACATCTGGGACCACTCTCGGGACTAAAACAGTTTGGGATCATAGGCATATCATCATGACTTATGAAATCTGTTAGATCTGGAAACAACATAACAAGAAAGCACTCCTGATAACACTCCGTTGCTAGACTAGGTAATCTGGGCATTCACATTAAAAAAGACCCCTTCCTCTTTTTCCTATAATGTTTCTAGAATTTCATGTTCACACCCCACAGGCATCATTCTTTTAGTTAGCATAATTTGTCTACAGGCTTTATTGGCAATAACTGACACTGCTTCTGTACTTAATGATAAGGACATCACAGGTCTATATATTTCAAATGCAGTGTGCATTTCTTTAGAATATGTGTACTTTGCCTACATAAGTAGAGAAATTCATTTCAGTCCTTTACAGTTTACTATCTAAAATAAGCTTTAAAATATACACTGTAGAATCATGTTTGTCTGTGTCCACTATCTAGTTTACAATGTTGCAATGTTACAATGTTTATCTAAAGCCAAAGACCACAGATGAGATTACTGTAGGCCTTGCTACAATCAAGCCCAAGTATGGTAAACCATGCCATTGAACTACAAGTCCACAGTCCTTTTAAAATTTAAAAGATTTTGTTCCTGTATAAATTTTAGGGGCAGTTTATTCCATCGACTCCCCAATGTAAAGTAAAAAAACATTTGCTCCTAGTTTTGAATTTGTTACCCCAGGTTAACAGAATTGGTATTATTCCTAGTAACATTTCCATGGATAACAAAATTCAGTCCCAAAATATCACACATCTCACCTTTTAAACATTTATATACCCATATCAGATCATCGTTATGCATCCTATAAAACATAAAGTATAGATTTGGCTTTTTCAGTCCATCCTAATAATTGATATTCCTCATGCCATGGACTGGATTCTACTTAAACTGTTTACAACTTGGTGTTGAAAACCGTTAATGGCTTCAACAATCAAATCTCGTTTGCTTTTTCGAGCTTGCATTTATTTAGGGACACAAGCATTTCTTTGTTGTTTAACTGCATTAAAATTCTATGAATTACATTTTTGCAAAATAATAATTAAGACTGACACCATTCCTGCTGCATTCCCATACAAAACAACCTTGCTTTGTTTTACAAACTGTCACACCTGGTATACATGGTTTCTTGCTTTCTCTGCACGTTACATAATCATCATTTTGTCTGTGTGATTTGAATTTACTTTTTCTGTATTTTGTTCTGTCAATATTTTTAGTACAGTGAGCATTCTTCCCACAAATTTGCTGGATCTTCCATAATCTCAGTTGTTCTACAACTGTTCAATGTTTCTATAAAATAAAATCTAAAGTAACTTCTCTCCCAAGGTTTCAGTAGTCAAAGTATAGATGGTTATACTTCTTTAAGAGTTTATTCTTTTCATTCATTCTCTAATGCCCACTTTGCATTATTAAGGGCCACATGAGAGCCATAACTTACTCAAAACCAATCCATTGCAATGCGTACACAGACAGACAGATAGATAGATGGAGGAATATAAATACCACATGCTCTCAGACACACTACATGCATACCTTATGGCAATTTAAAGGATCACAAAATTACCTTATTATGGTATATATTTGAAATATTGGAATAAAATCAAAGCATAATGAAAAAACACACCAGAGATATGAAAGACATGCAGATTCAACATAGAAAGCAACCCATCTCCCTACTGAAACATCGGGACCTACAATGCCAAGTCCCAAAACATCAAAACAAGACAAAAAGCACAGAAGACCAAATATAGAACATCACACTTCTCCTTCAAACTAGTTTTTTAAAGGGGGCAAAGGCAAGCCGCCCTGAACCCCCGAATGCATATATATATATATATATATATATATATATATATATGTATGTGGATCTCATTTCATCGACTTTCATAACAGCGAGACCACATTGTACAACATTTACAATCACGAACTCCCAGAACATTATATTTTCTCACCAGGAAAGTAACCACTTGGCTACCATGGTGAACTTTGCACTTTTCTCCCCTGTAGTGCTATCTCAGAGTTGGTATATTTAGTCAGACATATGGGGGGGCACAATCGCCCCCCCACTTTGCTGGGTTTGATTTGCTTATATTTCTAATTTCTTTGTTGGTGCCCAAGTAGTTACTTTCCTGGAGAGACAATATGATGTTCCAGAAGTTTGTAGTTGTAAACATTCGACAATGTGGTCTCGCTGTTATGAAAGCTGACGAAATGGAAAGTCAACATTATGAAGCAGAGCCATATACATATAAATACATACATATATATATATATATATATGTATGTATTTATATGTATATGGCTCCCTATCACATTGTCGAAAGTTCAAATCTCTGAAGAAGATATGGTCGAGACCATATCGCCGAAGATTCAAATTGCCAACAACTGTGTATTGGGATTGCCGTAGAGTGCAGAACCCAGGATTTGCCATTTTCTTCACTGTAATGCAATCGAGGAGTTGGTACATTTAAGTTGTAGGGTGTGTGGGGGGTGCAAGGGGGCTTGCCTCCCTGCAAAAATGTACAGATAAGTTGTTCTGTGTTTTTATCACTTTTTCGGCAATTCAAATCTATGGTCTTGGCCAATATTGTTTTTGGAGGTTTGAACTCTGGCAAAATGATAGTGATCCACACACATATATATATATATATATATATATATATATATATATATATATATATTTTTTTTTTTTTTTTTTTAAACACAAATACAGAGAACAAGGCAGAGTGTAGCAAATGACTAAATGGAGACTGCTAATGGTCTAAAAGTCTTTAATCACACATTAAGTGCTT
>NC_056732.1:118727533-118741344 GCF_019279795.1 Protopterus annectens
ACTGGAAGTGGAAAGAGTAATGCATTACTTGGTGCTTAGCATTTAAGCTAATTAGGTGCTCAGATTTTTGGCAGAATGTACCTTCTTTTTAAGAGACATTTCTATCATTTTCATGCCATCAGATTGAGAGGTATGATGTCATGCCGACAAGGAAAGTGAAGCGTTCTGCTCTGCAAAAGAGCAGGAAAATGCTTAGCTTTAGTGCTTAAATGAAAGTCAACAGGTGAAGAGAGAACAATACAGTGATGTGTAACCAGTCCACCCTACCCAGTTAGGCTGTGATGTTTACAGTAAGCTAAGAGCAGGATAAAACTGACAGACTTAAATGATTAGGGAACTAGTATCAGGGAACAGGCAGAAAAAGGAAGGCAGTGAGAACTTGATAAAGAGTGTATTCACAAAAAGGTTAGACGTACTTGCGTTGTGTACAAAAGTGTTGGAGAAAGTTATGGAAAACATACACTATTATGTGGGATTTGTTGCTTTGCGACACATCAAAGTATTAACAAAGACAGACATTTCAAACAACTGTTCTAGCCACTTAAGCAAAGCATTAAATCTTTGTTACAAGAACAGGATGAAACTACATTCCAGTTGGAAATTGCTATTCAAAACTTGACTAGTAAAAACATCATGCTTTGAGGAAGATAACACCTTATGGTACTCTTTTTTTTTTTTTTTTTTTTTTTTTAATAAAACAAATACATTTGTTTTTTCCACCAGTTTCTCTCATGTTCTACAGCAAGCAAATGTCTAGTTACAACCCTGTTTTTTAAAATTGAAAGCAAAGAATACACCTTCAACTACTGTACTTCTTAGTGTAATACAAAGTAAAAAAACTCCGCTTCTTGTACCGAAAAAGTAAAATAGTGCTTTCAGTTTAACTTCTATTATCAGAGACAACATTATGCAAGACTATTAGTTATGTGTCTATCTATAGACTTAGTTTTACACTGTTCTACCTCAGTCCTTTAGTTTCCTTTAAATCCAAATCTATGATGCAGCAAAACCAACACAGCAGCTAAGAAAACTATAAGAAAACATGCTGAGTATTGGGAATTCACTCATAAATGATACAAAATATCAGGACTTTTAAAAGTTTTTTTTTTCAAATAAACTAAATGGGGGAATAGGGCATGTGTCATATGTGGTTGGGTTACAATGGTGTTCTAAAGAGATCACAGCCCATACAAGTATATACAATTAACATAGTTTGTGGCCAGTTCAGCTTTGCATTTAATATTAATAGACATTTCAATGGCAACTATTCATTAAAATATGAGTTTTATACAATGTATATGTACAGAAACACAACAAATTTTCTGTTCTGCTTCATTCATCTACTGCTCATTTTAAAATGTTAAATAAACCAGTATAAACAAAATAGCCTTCCAGAAATACAATATAAAACATTTAGATTTGTTGAGCTGATGCTTTTCTTTAATTTATTTTCTAAGAAATGTTATTTATTGCTGCTAAACAGAGGAGCTGTGTGTAGTAACAACTTTTGGAGAACCAGAAACTAGTACTGAGCTAACTCTTTCTCCCAGTGTCAGCCTCTATTCTGTTAGTGGATAAGACCATGAACAGACTAATGGTATGAGGTCCTGATGCCCTACTCAGGCAGTTCTACTAAAGTTTGTCTTTAGGGTGTGCTACTGCTTCAGGTCTTTATCCACAGGACCCCCCGGGAATAATGCTCATTTTCAAACAACTCTCTTCCTCTTTATGAAGACATACAGTGACATCATCATCATCACATCTGCACTGTGAGGTTATGTCTTTCCTCCATTCCTTACTCTGCATAAGGCATTACTTTCCATTCTAGAGCAGTAGATAATCCCTGACAATCCTTATGCTCCCTTCTTCACATGGCAATAACATCGGAGATGCTATGTTCTGCTACTATAGTCTGGCACTAACACGCTAAATCTCAGTTGTTGCTTGCGTGTGCTAGCCTTGGGTTATTGGATTTGTACACAAGCTATTGTACAAACAGGTGGCATGTCTGTCTCCATTTCTTCACTACACAGTCACTACTTTGATATGACATGCAGGTGACTTGCAAAGAGTAGTGATTTCACAGTCAAATGTTTGATAGGCTCAGAAGAATATAATGATTTCACAGTCAAGTCTTTTATATGCTTAGCAGAACAGACAGACATGATTTAAGCAAAGCAGGCAGATTAGACAAGGCAGTGGAGCAAACAGAATGAACACTGGCGTAAATTTTAAAAACTTGCATTTTTGAATTTGTTCCATTTTTCAATTATAATGATCTTGAACTAGCCTGTCTCTAGGATGAGAAACATGAATCATGGTGAACTAATCTGGTAAAGAAATATTACACAGACATTATAAAACAACACAACAGCGAGCAAAGGAAGAGGAATAATAGGAACCCTGTGCAAAATGCACACTATAAGCTGAGAAGGGTGAAGAAGACAGACATAAACTTATCTAAAAGAGTAAACATGTTTTATATATTAAATGAAAGCATGTATCAAGAGCTTGCAATAGACAGTAATATAATAATAGTTTGCCACTTTCAAATACACCAGAGAAACTCAAGTTGTTCTAGGAAGGCTGTACATATCTATAACTGTTAAGATATACTAAAAGGAATCTCTGATAACAGGCACTACTTGGCACAAGAAAAAAAAATCCATAAAAAGATTGATATAATGATGCATTTCAGACATATTCAGTGAAAAAATATATTTTCCAAAACAAAACTGAAAATTGGGATGAAGCAAAGTGTGGCAAATTCATTGCAGGAGCTGCAGGAAGGCAAATCCAGCCGCTAAGCATATAAAGAAATTCCACTGTCACTGCACATTTCATCAGTTTGTTGAAGGCTACTCAAGAAACATTTGTGAACTGCTTGGGGGGGGGGGGGTCCTACATTTATTTACTTTCCACCTTGGGAGAATGAAGGGAGAGGGAAGACCTAAGATTTTATTAAATTAATTTTGCAGTTTCTCAAAAAGCAGCAAAAGAGTAGGGGAAATGTTACACCTAATGGAAGGTGAACCTACAATCCCCAGCAATCACGAGTAGACAAAAAGCAACTAGGACAACTGAATGTGGGTTTGCAACTCCTGAAATTAAGAATGTTGTAATTAACTTACATGTATGAGGAAGTTTTGTAAGGTATAGTGTTCTCTCTCTCTCAAAACTTGGGCTGCCACCTTTTCAAACGCCCAAACGGGGACATCTTCATGAAAACAAAGATTTTTCACGCAAATAATGTCCACAACTAGTGTGAAGGGCTGAACTTCACTTCTGGGTCAACAGAAAAACTGGTGCTTTTATAATTTGAGTTATTTCTGTTGTTTTATATATCATATACACCATAAAGTGTCTCAATAACTGTGAAAGTCTTTTTTGCAAAATTAAGAAATGTTTTTGTCCTTTAAATATCTGGACATTTATTTTTCATGTTTCCCCCATCGCAGGACACAGTGGATGAAACAGTCCATCTGTGTAAAGATGGATAGGTGGTAACTCTTCTCAAGGCATGCAACTGCAGCTCAGTTCTAAGAGGACTAGAACTGGTCATCCAGCCAGAATTATAAATCCCATTCTCACATTACGATAATAAATACATACGTTACCCTCTACTTTTGAGGTGAGGTATACGTTCTGCTGCATCGTAGCTCTGGGATCCTGAACAACTCACTAAAATGTACTCTTGAAAAATCCCAATCTTGAAGGAGTTGTGTCTTATTACGCACACTTTTTTTGTGTGTGAGTAGGGAACATCTTACGAACATTTTCATTAGCAGAAAACTGTATAAGTACTTACGATTTCGGCCACAATGAGGACCCCGGGAGGTGTCCGCAGGAAGTTTTTGTCGTAGCCCACCGTTGTAGTTGTAGGAGCAGAAAAGGAACTGGTAGTTGTAGAGATGGTGTGAGACCTGGAGTGATCGTCCATGTTTTTCAGTCGCCGTCCAAAACAACCTCTGCTACTTTCTCCCCAAACCGGTGACTTAAAGCTAAGTGCTGTTTCTTCCAATTATTATCTCATATGGATCAAAGACAGTGCAAAGCCAGGTGGACGCGAGATTTTGGGAACGGCAGGGAGAGGAACTGGTATGCTTCGGTGTCACTCAGACCAGTAAATAATACCTTGTATAAATCTGTACTGTACCTCTACCAGAGGCAAGGGGGCTGGATGCAGACAGTGAGACTAGTTCAAACAGAGGAATCTGAGATTTGTTAGACTGGGGCGGAAGTGTTGTCTGTGGCTTTCAGGTAATTATTTCGGTGACAGACAACCTCAGCAGGTGATGACCCAGACGGCTGGCTTATTTCTCAGAAACTAGTACAGTTAAGTTATTTCGAAGAAAAGAAATTGACAGACTTGTAAATGAATGAGTGCAGAGCTGAAATAATTTCATCGTTTTTCTTTTGTATTCCCTTTCAGAAAGATAAACAGCTAAATAAAACCGTAAACAAAAAAACGGAGTGTCTATAGTTAGTAACTTACTTCTAGGTGAGCACTAAGGCTCAAACAGGAATTGGATTATCGTGGGACAGTCATTCATTGGAGGCATAGCTCTCAATCTCTTAGAACAAAAAAATCTGGACAAAGCCAAAAATAATGGGGCGGACAAAGCCCCCCAAAATAGGGTCAAATTGTAAATATCGATCTTCTAAACCTAAGAAGTTGATAGAATAAAAGGGTTTATGTTACCATGGAGTTTTCTGAAGGAAATGAAGTGTGAAACTCAAAACGCTTCTCGTTATTTAATGAATTCAGTCCTCACTGATATGCCGCAAAAATCCAGAAAAATCACACATTTAATGTAGAACAGACCAAAAGTATGAGGCAAAAATCTGGACATTCTGCGAAAATCTGGACAGTTGAGATGTATGATAGGTGTATGTTGAAGTAATCCGGAGGATTATGCCACATAACGCATGCACTCAAGTCACTCCACAACAAGTACAAATAACACTCTGTAATTGTTCATGTTGGGGTGAATGACTTGAGATGTACCTCCCTGGACTGCATGAAAAGAGACATGGAAGAGCTCTTGGACCATGTGGCCCAGGCAGGTATGACCCTAGCCCTGAGTAGCATCCTGCCTTCGCCCAGAATGATACCACAGTATAAGGACAAAATGATTGACTTCAACAATTTGCTAAGCTTCTGGTGTTATTCAAAGGGGATCCGGTATCTGTCTGCCTGGGACAACATGATTGACAAACCACGATGCTTTTCCAGAGATGGTATGCACCTGTTGCCCCTGGGATTCAGATTACTGGCCAAGGCCCTTGCCAACCCTATAGTGCCTTTTTTAGGCAAGGTTCAAATGACAAAAAGTACAGTTTTGTACCTACCATAAATGTAGATGTTCGAGGATCCACATTGCTGCAGTCCTAACTATTGGGTAGTCCGCTGTCCCAGTCGGCCCGAATACCAAAGTATATGGCTGACGTCGGTCAAGGCGCATTAGACTGATGTCAGTACGTCAGGGTACTAATGCGCATGACCGACGTCATATCCTCAGTCTTTTCTTGCCCCAGATGTCAGAAGACCCTAAAAAGACAAGGCCAAAACCAAAAACTCCAAACATTCCTGCACCAAAAATATGTACAATATATACAAAATTACCAGAGTATAACCTCACCTACACAACCACCCCTAAACACAGAGGGGAAGGAGGGAGGGTATTGACTGCAGCAATGTGGATCCTCGAACATCTACATTTATGGTAGGTACAAAACTGTACTATGTTCTTCATTCCACATTGCTGCAGTCCTAACTATTGGGTAGAATCCCAAAGCAGAGGTAAGGAGGCTGGCAAATCATAAGGAAGCAGGAGCTGACAACATGCCTTGCAAAATAGCTGTGGCAAAACCAGCCCTAGATTTAGAGTAGAGAGGAAGGTGATAATGCTTAGAGAAAGTATGCACTGAACTCCAAGTAGCTGCCTCCAAAATATCCTTAGTTGCCACCCCCCTTAGAAATGCTGTTGAAGTGGCAGTAGCCCTAGTGGAATGAGGCCTAATTCCAGCTGGAATCTCCTTGCCATGATGGGAATAACAAAATGCAATGCAAAACCCAATCCACTTAGAAATAGTTTGTTTTGACACAGGCTTGCCCTGAGAACTCAAAGCAAAAGAAACAAACAACTGCTGAGACTGCCTAAAATCCTTAGTCCTGCTTAAATAATAACGCAATTGCCTGTGTACATCTAAAGTGTGCAAAATCTTTTCCCTTTATTTTGGGGATCTGCATAAAAAGTAGGCAAATGAATAGTTTGGTTTAAAGCCACACTAGAAACCACCTTAGGCATAAAGGAAGGATTAGTACGTAATGATACCCTATCCTTATGAAAAATCAAAAAGGCTCTACGCCATAAGGGCCTGCAATTCAGAAACCCTTCTTGCAGAAGTAATGGCCAACAAAAAGCAGTCTTCCATGACAAGTATTTCAATTCAGCAGTAGCCAAGAGGCTCAAAAGGTTGTAGAGTAAGTTTCTCCAACACAAAATTGAGATCCCAAGCAGGAGTAGGAGCTCACGGGGGTCTTATATTTTTGCCCCTCTAAGAAATTGCTTGAACAAAGGATGCGAAAACAATGGTGGGTCACAATCATAGTGAGCTGAAATTGCTGCAGCATGAATCTTAATGGAAGAGAAAGACAAACCTTTGTCCAATAACTCAGTAAGATATTGAAGAGCCACACTCAAATTAGGCTCAGAAATCTCCAAATTGTTTGCTGCACTCCAAAATAAAAATCTCTTCCATTTTTCTGCGTACACTTTCCTTGTACTAGGTCTTCTGGCTTCCATAATCACATTTAAAACTTGTTGAGGAAGTTGAGACCTGCTGTGTTTCAAAACAGAATATGCCAGGCTGTTAGATGAAGAGAGTGAAGCTTGACATTGAGCAGGTGACCGTCCCTCTGAGACAACAGGTGTGGAATCAAAGGTAAAGGCCATGGAGGCTTCCTTACCAGACTCCTCAGTAATGGGTACCAGTGTTGCGAGGCCAATCTGGAGCTATTAAAATCATCCTTGGCTTGTCTTGTCTGACCTTTAGGAGCACCTTTGGGAAAAGAGGCAGAGGTGGAAAGGCATACACATGAAGATTTTTCCAACTGAAAGAAAGAGCATCCACTTTCCAAGCTGTGTGATGAAACCTCTTTGTGCAAAACTTTGGCAGCTGGTGGTTTAGTGGAGAAGCGAACAGATCTATGTCTGGAGTTCCCCATGACACTGTCAATTTTCGAAATACATGAAGATCCAGTTTCCACTCGTGGGGATCCATGATTTGTCTGCTTAACACATCTGCTAAGGAGTTCTGTGCTCCCGGCAGAAACCTTGCCTGAAGAGTTAGTTGCAAGCTGGCGCAGTCTCCCATAAAATCATTGCTTGCCTGCACAACAGGTAAGAATGTGTTCCCCCTTGTTTGTTGATGTACCACATGACAGTAGTGTTGTCTGTTAGAATCAACACCTGCCCTGGAAGAAGTAACTCCTTGAAAGCCATTAATGCAAACTGGACTGCTAACATCTCTTTCATGTTGATATGTAGATGCTGAAGTCTGGCAGGCCACTTGTCTTGTATCCACTTTCCATTTAGATGAGCTCCCCAAGCAATGTCTGAGGCATCTGTCGTTAGAATCTGACTCGCCTCTGGCCGGGTCACAGAGAGTCCCTTGTTTAGGTGACATTCCTGAGCCCACCACAAAAATTCCTTTTGAATGCAAGGTATTATTTGAATGACAGTGTCCAAATCCTGGCAGTGCTGTGTCCTGATAAGTGTTGAGGATAGATAAATCCAAAATTGGTCTCCACGTGTCCCCCTTCTTCGGTACTAGGAACAGGCGAGAATAAAATCCTAGGCCTCTTTCTGGCACAGGAACTGGCTGAATGGCCCCTATTTGGAGCAACAGAGTAATTTGCTTGTGAGCCTCTTTTCTTTGTAGAGGAGGAATGTCTGGCATGCCTTTGAAAGGAGGCAAGGTATGGAAATAAAACCTGTAACCGTGGTGAATGATATCCAAAACCCATCTGTCTTGGGTAATTAAATCCCAATTTTCTTTGAAAAGAGCCAGCCTTCCTCCCAAAGGTGCTGCCAGGCGAGAATGTACTGGCAGCTGAAAAGGTAGGTCATTGGGTCTGTTTACGAAGGACTGACCCCTGCCCTCACCAGAAGTCTGAGCAGGTGAACTCCCTGTTCTAGGCCTAAAAGAACCTTGAGCTCTGCCCCTACCACGTCTAGACCTACCCCTAGACTGGGAATCATAAGCAGGATATGTCCATCCCTTAGTAGGCCAATTTCTACTAAACTTGAGGCTGCACCTGCAAAAATCCTTAACAGTTTGCATAGACTTAGCCTTGTCCTCCATTTTCTTTAAAACTGCTTCCACAGGCGAACCAAACAACACATCAGACTGTAAAGGAGCATCCAAAATCCTTGTCTTAACATGCTCAGCTAAATTCTGATCCCTCAACCAGGCATGCCTACGAAGAACAGAACCAGTGGCAGCCACCCTCGAGGAGGCCTGCACAGCATCAAAACCACACTGCAAGGAATGCTTACCCACCTGTTCAGACACATGAACTAAATCCTGCAACTCTTTACACTCAATACCTTCAGCCAGAGCAGCCATCTTAGACTTCAATTGTGAAAGGAGATAATTCTGATATTTTAACATGTGAAACTGACAATTCAACGCCCTCATGGCTAAAGTGGAAGAAGTATACACTTTCTTTCCCCATCTATCCAAAGCCCTTGCCTCTTTATCAGGAGGAACAGGATTTTTAACAACAGAAGCCTTCACACCTTTAGGCCCCTGAGAGACAGTTTCCGGGTCTGCCCTAGGACTCTTAAAAAGATACTTATGAGCTTCAGGCACCCTATAGTACCTATCCGGTTTAACTGGGGCAGGAGGCAAAGAATCAGGATTCAAGGAAGCCTCTGCAAAAACATCTTCCACCACATTCAGAACAGGAGGTATAGCTAAAGGCCTATGCTGGGGTAAAACAAGAATTCCCTAAGCCTCTTCCTGGAATCAGAGAAATCTTGACCTTCCCATTTAAAATGCTCCCTCATGGAATGCAGAGTCTCTGAAAATGAAAAATCCTCAGGAGGCGAAGCTGAAGGAGTAGAATCATCCACATCAGAATCTGAATAAGGAGGATACTCCTGCAAGTCTTCAGCCGAAGACTCAGAAGCCTCCGAACACTGCTCAAAACTCTCAAACTCAGGTTCCACCCTAGGCCTCTTATCAGGAGGGGGCATAGAACCTCTAATCATAGTAATCAAATCCTCTGCCATTTTAAGCATATGTTTCTTAGGCAAAGACCCTGAAGCACTAGGAGAAACCCCCACTGAAGTTAAACTTGGCCTGCCTCTCAAAGAAGCCTTGGAAACAGAAGGGGAGGCTCTAACCACCTTAGGAAGAGAGGGAAGAACAGCCACCTGAGAAGCCCCTTCAGCCTGGCCTACTTCCTGAGAGGACACATCCTGTAACAGTAAAGACTCTCCCTGAGACTCCAAAGAAACTCCTGGCAGAACCTCCGGCTCCACTGAGCCTTCTAAAGAACCGACGTCCGGGACTGTCGGTTCTTCCACTCTAGGCTTTGCTGCTTTGTCCTTGCGCTTTTTGGTCGGAACGGGCGTCGCAGCATCCGCCGCCATTTTATAATTACAACGCTTCCCAAAACTAACCTGGCACAGTCTAACCTTCTCTTAATAGTGCGTTTGTTAAATCTAGCACAAGAGCGGCATCCAACAACGTCGTGCTCAGGCCCTAAACAAGGTATACACAAAGTATGGTAATCCCTATGAGGTATCTGTTTCCCACAAGAAATACAGTTATTCACTTTTTCTGACATCCGGTTAAATACTGAGGCAAGAAAAAACAAAATATTCTACGGGTACTTAGCCAACTTTGATTCGGTCTGAAACTCTGACTTCAGAAACTTTCAGAACGCCAACCTGCACTCGCAAAACTGCTTCTGCATCGGACCATGAGGCAAAAAAGACTGAGGATATGACGTAGGTCATGCGCATTAGTACCCTGACGTACTGACGTCAGTCTAATGCGCCTTGACCGACGTCAGCCATATACTTTGGTATTCGGGCCGACTGGGACAGCGGACTACCCAATAGTTAGGACTGCAGCAATGTGGAATGAAGAACATCCACAAACGTGACAAACACAAACATGCAAAATCTGAGGATAATGCTACTCAATGCTAGAAGTCTAAACCTCAAATGCACTCTCTCTCGAGACACTCCTAAAAATGGAGAACATCGATATCTGTGCAGTAACTGAGACCTGGTTCAAGTCTCCAGAGAGCACCTCAGCAATACCAGGCTACAACTCTTACCACACTTTTCGGCCACCAAACCAAGCCCGAAACACGAAAGGTGGAGGAGTGTCCATATTCACCAAGGACATTCACACCTCCAGGCTAGTCGCCCAACATAATGCATCTGAAATTCTCCAGGTGCAACTGACACTAGGTAAGGCTGCAGTCCAAACTGTAGCCTGCTACAGATCCCCCACCATGCCTCAAGAGCCCTACCACACCTTTCTAAACATATTGGAAAATATCAAGATACAAACAAACACCCTAATACTGGGTGATTTCAACTTCCCTGCAATTAACTGGGAAAAATACTCGGGTACCAACACCTTTGCTCAATGTTTCTTGGAATTCATTAATTTCAGCACCCTGGACCAACTGGTTCATAGTCCCACCAGGGGCTCAAATATCTTGGACCTGGTCATTACCAGCATGGGAAATAGATGCTCCACACCAGTGGTCACCCGCTCGTTGGTCAGGTCTGATCATAAACTAATCACCCTTGACATCCGCATCCCACCCCCACCCCCCAGTAAGGAAACCACCGTAAAAAACTTCAGCAAAGCTGACTTCATGCTACTCAAGTCAGAAGTGACAAACATCACGACACCCATGCAGAAGGGAACTGAATGTTCAATGGCTGAATCCTACACTAAGGCACAGTACAATCACATACACTCATGTATGGGTCGTGCCATCCCAAACAGAACAAAGATGCTCTCTCCAAAAAAAGGAAGCCAATCTGGGGGTCCCCAGCCATAAACAAAATATACAACAAAAGGAAGAAACTGTTGCAGAAAATAGGAAAATCCCAAGATGTAAAAAACTCCATTACCAGCCTTAGCAAAAAGCTGAAATTCCTCATAAAATCCTCCAAACCTAGTTACGAAAATAGAATTGTCAAAGATTCCAAAGATAACCACAAAGCATTCTATGCATATGTCAAAAATCTAAGTGGCAATGCTCACATCTGCTCTGAGCTACAACAGAATGGCATTAAATATACTGATCCCAAGGATATCGGCAATATCCTGGCAGATCGATTCAGTGCCAATTTCACTCCCCCTCACCCTCTAAAAGGCCCATCCCAATCCTGGACAATTGCCAAATTCTGGTCATCACAGCCACACAGGTAAAAAATGCACTCTCCAAAGCTAAAAATACAGCATCCACAGGACTAGACAATATCCCAGGCTGTGTACTACATGTACTACAAAATGAACTGACACCTCACCTAAGCGTCATGTTCAACCACATCTTCACCTCAGGCTTTGTGCCCACTGAATGGCGCAAAGCTACAGTCATCCCACTGCACAAGGAGGGATTCACCTTGGACCCCAGGAACTGCCGTCCCATCAGTCTGACGAGCTTGGTCTGCAAGGCCATGGAAAGCATTATCATGGAACTTATAAACAAGGACATTGGGAACCTTCAAACATTGGACCCCACCCAATTCGGATTCATGAAGGGCTGATCCTGTCTCCTCAACTTGACTGATTTCTTTGAATCAGTCTCTAGAGCCGTGGACGAGGGTAAGGCGGTCCACACAGACTATCTGGACCTCGCCAAGGCCTTTGACACCATCCCCCACTCTGGAATCATAGATTAACTTATCAAGCTGGGCATTAACTCCTACATCACTTGATGGATTGCCAATTGGTTTACTGACAGAACACACACTGTAAAAATATCTGATTCCAGATCCAGCTCCAGTCAAGTGACAGGTGGAGTACCTCAGGGTTCAGTCCTGGGACTGCTCTTGTTTGGCATCTACTTCTCTGAAGTACAGGCCAACACTAAGGGACTCTGGCTAACAAAGTTCGCAGATGACTGCAAACTGGGAGCCATTATTGATTCCCCAAATTATGTAGATATCCTACAAAAGGGCCTTACAGAAACAGATGCTTGGTGCCAGAGTCATGGACTCAAGCTCAATGCCAAGAAATGTATAGTTATCCCATTTGGAAAAAAACACATACCCATGAACTACCACATAGGCGGAAATACCATAAACACTGAAAGTGAGATGAGAGACTTAGGAACACAGGTGGACAGTGGTCTCACCTTCGATAACCACATCGCCACAACAGTGAGAAAATCCTTCTATGTGGCACACCTCATCACAAAGGACTTTTCATCCAAAAAGAAGGAGGCCATTGTCCCACTGTACTCGTCCCTCATTGGACCCATTATAGAGTACCACTCCCCACTTGGTATGTACCTCACAAGACATCTGCAACAGTTGGAAAGGTTTCATAAATATCTAACTAAAAGAATCACAAGCCTAAAGCAGATTCCCTATACCGACCGTGTAAAAAACTCCAGCTATACTCTGTCACATATCGCCTTTTCAGAGGCAACTTCTGCTTAACTTACAAGGCCATGTCTAACCCTGAGCTGATGGACATGCTCCACCTAAAGAAATGCCAATCCCTCAGAGCCACACGCTCCAGGGAACTAAACCTCATAGTCACAATGAACAAGACCTGCTGAAGGGATAGGTTCCTGACCCAAAGACTTCCCTTACTCTGGACTAGACTGCCCATACATGTCAAGCAGAGTGCCTATTTAGCCCTCTTCAAAAGGAACCTTGACAATAGGATGGGAGATAGGAAATTCACCCCCGGGAATCACATCAGTCACCCTAATAGACAGGGGTCCAGGGAAGTAAACAGTGTGGGTATAAACAACCAGGGAATTGTTATGGCTAGGCTTGTATAGGCCCTAGGGCCAATAGCCTAGTACCAACCTGTGAACCTATAATGGACTGCAAGATGGCCAGCTATCCTTCTTTGGGCTTAACTCACTTATTACATGGAGTGTTTATTTATTTTGTCAGCCAACTATGTGAAAAGAAATAGTCTTTTAACTGCATTTATTAACTGCAGTGTTGCATGTTTCAGTGTATGTGCATGCACGTATACATGCATACAAACAGGCACATCTGATGTCCTTAGATTCACCGCTGCAGTATTCATTACAAATGAAATTCCCTGCCATAAAGCCCACCGACTGGCCAGTTTACCAAAGTCTACCTTTGCTTTAAGATACACTGAATGTCACCTACACACTCCTTGCATAGAGTAGGACATAAAGGTGCCGTTCAGGCATACCATCATCAAAACAGTTCTTTCCACCAGTCCAAACACTGTTTTAACCATCGGTCTTTTACCTCTGTCTATTTTTTAACCGTTTTTCTGTTTTGTTGGTGTTCCTGTGCTTACTCCTGGTTCTTGGAGTCCTCACAGTTGCAGATAAGTACCCAGTGGGGTTTTTGGTTACCTTTTCTGTTTGTTTTGTGCTGTTTGGGGTTCATGTCATCCAGGAAGGGTAAATGCCAGTATGGGAGACTGATTCCTCATAAAGACCACCACGATAAGTGTCTTTTTTGCCTAGGTGCTGCTCACGACCATACGTCCTGTTCCATTTGTCAGGAGTTTGTCCCCAAAACTCTTTGTAGTAGGCTTTTTCC